>NC_069500.1:499098022-499193022 GCF_027579735.1 Bombina bombina
AAAAAGAGGTTCAACATATGAGATCCAAGAGTAGTCTCTACCTGTCAGAGGTTACCTCCTGTAGTTTGGCATTTTCTATATTATTAGGAGGTCCATGAGTGGCCTCAATTATCAGCTAGGAGGTATATAGCTATGATAGGCAAACATTATATATACCCCTATAACATGTCATTATTATGTACTGTTTATTCTCATTTCCTATTGCTTTTAAGTTTGTTAACAGTTATTCTTTGTGGGGGGTTTTATGACATGGACATACATGTAAGCCTTGAACTGAACTTCAATAATAAAATAAAAAACTAAAGTCAAATATTAAATCAGTCCAAAACAAGGTATTAATACAGATGTGAAGTCATGGTAAGCCAAAATCAAACCAGTGCAGCCAAACAACAAACTGCCAGAGTAAGAGGTCAGAACACTCTATACAAAAGTAGCATTATGCTGCAAACAGAAAGCTTATAAAGACTACTACAATTAAGGCCTAATTTATCTTCTAGGCCTCCTTAAATGTAGCAGTGACAGACATCACTCTCTTAGACAAACTGCTGTTATGACAGAGCCCCCCTCAAGCGCAACTTCAGGTTGTGCCTACATAGTCCGGAAGGATGAGTCCTATGAAAATAAGCCACCACATGAGGATAGATGTCACTTTCCAGCTCCTTTGAATTATCCTCAGGAATATAACCCTTCCAAGAAACTTCAGACGGCCCCTGATAATACAAGAATCCAAAATCTTTTTGACCTCATATTCATCCAAACCATTAACTGACACAAAAAACAAAGGGTGTTTGTAGTGCTAACAAAAATATTAGAGCTTTTATTCTTTTGCTGGGGCCTCCTTTTCAGCAAACACATTACCACAGTATACACAAAGGTTTTCTGGTGATAACAATCATTTTAGTAACCATCAGATAGATGACGAGTTTTGCGTTATGAGTGAAAAAGCAGCATTATGGCTCTTTTTCACTACCGCTGGTATTACGAGTCTTGCAGGTATATCTGTCCCGCACACTTTTTTGGCCGTAAAGCAACGTAACTTCCGCAGCTTTCAAAAAGTCCTTTTTCAAGGGGACTTCCATATATTAAGAGTTTGCCTGTCCGGCCAAAAAGTGAGCGGTACAGCCTATACCATCAAGATCCATACCAGAAACTGAAAGTCAGTAGTTATGGCTTTTATGTTACAAAGCCGTAACATAAAACTCATAACTAAAGTGCTAAAAAGTACACTAACATCCATAAACTACCTATTAACCCCTAAACCGAGGCCCTCCTGCATTGCAAACACTAAAATAAAATTATTAACCCCTAATCTGCCGTTCCCGACATCGCCGCCACTATAATAAACATATTAACCCCTAGACCGCCATACTCCCGCATCGCAAACACTAGTTAAATATTATTAACCCTAATCTGCTGTCCCTAACATCGCCACAACCTCCATTACTGTTATTAACCCCTAATCTGCTGCCCCCAAAATCGCTGCCACTATACTAAAGTTATTAACCCCTAAACCTAACCCTAAGTCTAACTTTAACCCTAACACCACTAACTTTAACATAATTAAAATAAATCTAAATAAAAATTACAATTAATACCTAAATAATATATACTTAAAACTAAATAATTACCTGTAAAATAAACCCTAAGCTAGCTATAATGTAACTAATAGTTATATTGTATCTAGCTTAGGTTTTATTTTTATTTCACAGGTAAGTTTGTATTTATTTTAACTAGGTAGACTAGTTACTAAATAGTTATTAACTATTTACTAGCTACCTAGTTAAAATAAATACAAATCTACCTGTAAAATAAAACCTAACCTGACACCTAACATTACACTACCATTAAATCAATTACATTAATTAAATATAATTAACTAAATTACCCAAAATAAAAAAGAAATGATCAAATATTTAAACTAATTACACCTAATCTAATAGCCCTATCAAAATAAAAAAGCCCCCCCAAAATAAAAAACCCTAGCCTAAACTAAACTGCCAATAGCCCTTAAAAGGGCCTTTTGTGGGGCATTGCCCCAAAGAAATCAGCTCTTTTACCACCCACACAACCAAACTCCCCAAATAAAATCCTATCTAAAAAAACCTAAGCTCCCCATTGCCCTGAAAAGGGCATTTGGATGTGCATTTTCCTTAAAAGGGTATTTAGCTCTTTTTCAGCCCAAACCCTAAGTTAAAAATAAAACCCACCCAATAAACTCTTAAAAAACCTAACACTAACACCCGAAGATCCACTTACAATTTTTGAAGACCGGACATCCATCCTCAAAAACTGTAAGTGGATCTTCGGGGGCTGGTGTTAGTTTTTTTTAAGGGTTTATTGGGTGGGTTGTATTTTTAGCTTAGGGTTTGGGCTGAAAAAGAGCTAAATGCCGTTTTAAGGGCAATGCCCATCCAAATGTCCTTTTCAGGGCAATGGAGGGCTTAGGTTTTTTTAGATAGTATTTTATTTGGGGGGGTTGGTTGTGTGGGTGGTGGGTTTTACTTTTGGGGGTTGTTTGTATTTTTTTCTACAGGTAAAAGAGCTAATTTCTTTGGGGCAATGCCCTGCAAAATGCCCTTTTAAGGGCTATTGGCAGTTTAGTTTAGGCTAGGGTATTTTTTATTTTGGGGGGGGGAGCTTTTTATTTTGATAGGGCTATTAGATTAGGTGTAATTAGTTTAAATATTTGATAATTTCTTTTTTATTTTGTGCAATTTAGTGTTTTTTATTTTTTGTAATTTAGTTCATTGTATTTAATTAATGTCATTAATTTAATTGTAGTTTAATGTTAGGTGTTAGTGTAACTCAGGTTAGGTTTTATTTTACAGGTACATTTGTATTTATTTTAACTAGGTAGCTAGTAAATAGTTAATAACTATTTACTAACTATTCTACCTAGTTAAAATAAATACAAACTTAGCTGTGAAATAAAAACAAAACCTGTAGCTAGCTTAGGGTTTATTTTATAGGTAAGTATTTAGTTTTAAATAGGAATTATTTAGGTATTAATTGTAATTTTTATTTAGATTTATTTTAATTATACTAAAGTTAGGGGTGTTAGGGTTAGGGTTACGTTCGGGTTAGGGTTAGACTTAGGGTTAGGTTTAGGGGTTAATCACTTTAGTATAGTGGCGGCGACGTTGGGGACGGCAGATTAGGGGTTATCAAGTGTAGGTAGGTGGCGGTGATGTTGGGGGCGGCAGATTAGGGGTTAATAAATGTAATGTAGGGGGCGACAACATTGGGGCAGCATATTAGGGGTTTATAAGTATAATGTAGGTGGCGGCGATGTTGGGGGCGGCAGATTAGGGGTGTTTAGACTCAGGGTTTATGTTAGGGTGTTAGGTGTAAACATAACTTTTCTTTTCCCTAGGAATCAATGGGGCTGCGTTACGGATCTTTACGCTCTTTTATTACAGGTGTTAGGCTTTTTTTTACCCGGCTCTCCCCATTGTTGTCTATGGGGAAATCGTGCACAAGCACATAAAACCAGCTCAAAGCAGCGCTGGTATTTGGGTGCGGTATGGAGCTCAACGCAACTATATTGCCTGCTAACGCCGGGTTTTTGCAAACCTGTAATAGCAGCGCTATAGGGATGTGAGCGGTGGAAATAACTTGCAAGTTAGTACCGAGCCGATCATAATGCAAAACTCATAATCTAGCCGCATATTTGCAAAGGTTCACATTCTGATTTAAAAGGCTCCATAGACAATTTAACCTCAGACTTAAGTTTAACAGAAACAGAAAAACCCTCAAGAGAGGTTTCCTTTAATAAAGTCTGCCTGACTTCCTTCTCTCTCCTTCCTTCATGAAATCTGTGATAAATTTCTATACCTAGTTTTTTCAAATCAGTCATAGAACCAGCAATACCTATACGGGCTAATTAATCCTTAAAGGTACAGTCTAACTGATCACACTAAGATAGGAGGCCTGCAAGAGGGAGGAAGATGTAATAAGCTGGAATCCAATGTAAAGCCCAGCGCTGTTTGGACGGAATGGCATGCCATAACGGCGCTAAAAGATTAACGCCTATATTATGAGTTTTGTCGGTAATGGTGTGCGGTAAAGGTTATGCTCACCGCTCACCTACAGACAGCACTGGTATTACAGCATTTTCTATATTATTAGGAGGTCCATGAGTGGCCTCAATTATCAGCTAGGAGGTATATAGCTATGATAGGCAAACATTATATATACCCCTATAACATGTCATTATTATGTACTGTTTATTCTCATTTCCTATTGCTTTTAAGTTTGGTAACAGTTATTCTTTGTGGGGGGTTTTATGACATGGACATACATGTAAGCCTTGAACTGAACTTCAATAATAAAATAAAAAACTAAAGTCAAATATTAAATCAGTCCAAAACAAGGTATTAATACAGATGTGAAGTCATGGTAAGCCAAAATCAAACCAGTGCAGCCAAACAACAAACTGCCAGAGTAAGAGGTCAGAACACTCTATACAAAAGTAGCATTATGCTGCAAACAGAAAGCTTATAAAGACTACTACAATTAAGGCCTAATTTATCTTCTAGGCCTCCTTAAATGTAGCAGTGACAGACATCACTCTCTTAGACAAACTGCTGTTATGACAGAGCCCCCCTCAAGCGCAACATCAGGTTGTGCCTACATAGTCCGGAAGGATGAGTCCTATGAAAATAAGCCACCACATGAGGATAGATGTCACTTTCCAGCTCCTTTGAATTATCCTCAGGAATATAACCCTTCCAAGAAACTTCAGACGGCCCCTGATAATACAAGAATCCAAAATCTTTTTGACCTCATATTCATCCAAACCATTAACTGACACAAAAAACAAAGGGTGTTTGTAGTGCTAACAAAAATATTAGAGCTTTTATTCTTTTGCTGGGGCCTCCTTTTCAGCAAACACATTACCACAGTATACACAAAGGTTTTCTGGTGATAACAATCATTTTAGTAACCATCAGCTAGATGACGAGTTTTGCGTTATGAGTGAAAAAGCAGCATTATGGCTCTTTTTCACTACCGCTGGTATTACGAGTCTTGCAGGTATATCTGTCCCGCACACTTTTTTGGCCGTAAAGCAACGTAACTTCCGCAGCTTTCAAAAAGTCCTTTTTCAAGGGGACTTCCGTATATTAAGAGTTTGCCTGTCCGGCCAAAAAGTGAGCGGTACAGCCTATACCATCAAGATCCATACCAGAAACTGAAAGTCAGTAGTTATGGCTTTTATGTTACAAAGCCGTAACATAAAACTCATAACTAAAGTGCTAAAAAGTACACTAACATCCATAAACTACCTATTAACCCCTAAACCGAGGCCCTCCTGCATCGCAAACACTAAAATAAAATTATTAACCCCTAATCTGCCGTTCCCGACATCGCCGCCACTATAATAAACATATTAACCCCTAGACCGCCATACTCCCGCATCGCAAACACTAGTTAAATATTATTAACCCTAATCTGCTGTCCCTAACATCGCCACAACCTCCATTACTGTTATTAACCCCTAATCTGCTGCCCCCAAAATCGCTGCCACTATACTAAAGTTATTAACCCCTAAACCTAACCCTAAGTCTAACTTTAACCCTAACACAACTAACTTTAACATAATTAAAATAAATATAAATAAAAATTACAATTAATACCTAAATAATATATACTTAAAACTAAATAATTACCTGTAAAATAAACCCTAAGCTAGCTATAATGTAACTAATAGTTATATTGTATCTAGCTTAGGTTTTATTTTTATTTCACAGGTAAGTTTGTATTTATTTTAACTAGGTAGACTAGTTACTAAATAGTTATTAACTATTTACTAGCTACCTAGTTAAAATAAATACAAATCTACCTGTAAAATAAAACCTAACATTACACTACAATTAAATCAATTACATTAATTAAATACAATTAACTAAATTACACAAAATAAAAAAGAAATGATCAAATATTTAAACTAATTACACCTAATCTAATAGCCCTATCAAAATAAAAAAAGCCCCCCCAAAATAAAAAACCCTAGCCTAAACTAAACTGCCAATAGCCCTTAAAAGGGCCTTTTGTGGGGCATTGCCCCAAAGAAATCAGCTCTTTTACCACCCACACAACCAAACTCCCCAAATAAAATCCTATCTAAAAAAACCTAAGCTCCCCATTGCCCTGAAAAGGGCATTTGGATGTGCATTGCCCTTAAAAGGGTATTTAGCTCTTTTTCAGCCCAAACCCTAAGTTAAAAATAAAACCCACCCAATAAACTCTTAAAAAACCTAACACTAACACCCGAAGATCCACTTACAATTTTTGAAGACCGGACATCCATCCTCAAAAACTGTAAGTGGATCTTCGGGGGCTGGTGTTAGTTTTTTTTAAGGGTTTATTGGGTGGGTTGTATTTTTAGCTTAGGGTTTGGGCTGAAAAAGAGCTAAATGCCGTTTTAAGGGCAATGCCCATCCAAATGTCCTTTTCAGGGCAATGGAGGGCTTAGGTTTTTTTAGATAGTATTTTATTTGGGGGGGTTGGTTGTGTGGGTGGTGGGTTTTACTTTTGGGGGTTGTTTGTATTTTTTTCTACAGGTAAAAGAGCTAATTTCTTTGGGGCAATGCCCTGCAAAATGCCCTTTTAAGGGCTATTGGCAGTTTAGTTTAGGCTAGGGTATTTTTTATTTTGGGGGGGGAGCTTTTTATTTTGATAGGGCTATTAGATTAGGTGTAATTAGTTTAAATATTTGATAATTTCTTTTTTATTTTGTGCAATTTAGTGTTTTTTATTTTTTGTAATTTAGTTCATTGTATTTAATTAATGTCATTAATTTAATTGTAGTTTAATGTTAGGTGTTAGTGTAACTCAGGTTAGGTTTTATTTTACAGGTACATTTGTATTTATTTTAACTAGGTAGCTAGTAAATAGTTAATAACTATTTACTAACTATTCTACCTAGTTAAAATAAATACAAACTTAGCTGTGAAATAAAAACAAAACCTGTAGCTAGCTTAGGATTTATTTTATAGGTAAGTATTTAGTTTTAAATAGGAATTATTTAGGTATTAATTGAAATTTTTATTTAGATTTATTTTAATTATACTAAAGTTAGGGGTGTTAGGGTTAGGGTTACGTTAGGGTTAGGGTTAGACTTAGGGTTAGGTTTAGGGGTTAATCACTTTAGTATAGTGGCGGCGACGTTGGGGACGGCAGATTAGGGGTTATCAAGTGTAGGTAGGTGGCGGTGATGTTGGGGGCGGCAGATTAGGGGTTAATAAATGTAATGTAGGGGGCGACAACATTGGGGCAGCATATTAGGGGTTTATAAGTATAATGTAGGTGGCGGCGATGTTGGGGGCGGCAGATTAGGGGTGTTTAGACTCAGGGTTTATGTTAGGGTGTTAGGTGTAAACATAACTTTTCTTTTCCCTAGGAATCAATGGGGCTGCGTTACGGATCTTTACGCTCTTTTATTACAGGTGTTAGGCTTTTTTTTACCCGGCTCTCCCCATTGTTGTCTATGGGGAAATCGTGCACAAGCACGTAAAACCAGCTCAAAGCAGCGCTGGTATTTGGGTGCGGTATGGAGCTCAACGCAACTATATTGCCTGCTAACGCCGGGTTTTTGCAAACCTGTAATAGCAGCGCTATAGGGATGTGAGCGGTGGAAATAACTTGCAAGTTAGTACCGAGCCGATCATAATGCAAAACTCATAATCTAGCCGCATATTTGCAAAGGTTCACATTCTGATTTAAAAGGCTCCATAGACAATTTAACCTCAGACTTAAGTTTAACAGAAACAGAAAAACCCTCAAGAGAGGTTTCCTTTAATAAAGTCTGCCTGACTTCCTTCTCTCTCCTTCCTTCATGAAATCTGTGATAAATTTCTATACCTAGTTTTTTCAAATCAGTCATAGAACCAGCAATACCTATACGGGCTAATTAATCCTTAAAGGTACAGTCTAACTGATCACACTAAGATAGGAGGCCTGCAAGAGGGAGGAAGATGTAATAAGCTGGAATCCAATGTAAAGCCCAGCGCTGTTTGGACGGAATGGCATGCCATAACGGCGCTAAAAGATTAACGCCTATATTATGAGTTTTGTCGGTAATGGTGTGCGGTGCTAATGAGCAGTTTATGCTGACCGCTCACCTACAGACAGCACTGGTATTACGGGTTTTTACAAACCCGTCGTTAGCTGCAGAAAAGTGAGCGGAGAGCAAAATTTTGCTCCACATCTCACCTCAATACCAGCGCTGCTTACGCTAGCGGTGAGCTGACTAAATGTGCTCATGCACGATTTCCCCATAGGAATCAATGGGGCAGAGCCGGCTGAAAAAAAACCTAACACCTGTAAAAAAGCAGCGTTCAGCTCCTAATGCAGCCCCATTGATTCCTATGGGGAAATACTTTTTATGTCTACACCTAACACCCTAACATGAACCCAGAGTCTAAACAACCCTAATCTTACACTTATTAACCCCTAATCTGCCATCCCCGACATTGCCGACACCTGCATTATATTATTAACCCCTAATATGCCGCTCCGGACACCGCCTACATTATAGTTATGAACCCCTAATCTGCTGCCCCCAACATGGCTGACACCTACCTAATATTTATTAACCCCTATTCTGCCACCCCCAATGTCGCCACCACCTGCCTACACTTATTAACCCCTAATCTGCTGCCCCCAACGTTGCCGCCACTATAATAAACATATTAACCCCTAAACCGCCGCACTCCGCCTCGCAAACACTAGTTAATATATTATTAACCCCTAATCTGCCATCCCTAACATTGCCGCCACCTACCTACATTGATTAACCCCTAATCTCCCGACCCCCAATGTCGCCGTCACTATACTAAATGTATTAACTACTAAACCTAAGTCTAACCCTAACCCACCCTAACTTAAATATAATTTAAATAAATCTATATAAATATTACTATCATTAAATCAATTATTCCTATTTAAAACTAAATACTTACCTATAAAATAATCTATAAGATAGCTACAATACAACTAATAGTTACATTGTAGCTAGCTTAGGGTTTATTTTTATTTTACAGACAACGTTGTATTTATTTTAACTAGGTAGAATAGTTATTAAATAGTTATTAACTATTTAATAGCTACCTAGTTAAAATAAAGACAAATTTACCTGTAAAATAAAACATAACCTAAGTTACACTAACACCTAACACTACACTATAATTAAATTAATTCCCTAAATTAACTATAATTAAATACAATTAAATACAATTATCTAAAGTCCGAAAAAAACCCCACTAAATTACAGAAAATAATAAAATAATTACAAGTTTTTTAAACTAATTACACCTAATCTAATCCCCATAATAAAATAAAAAAGCCCCCAAAATAATAAAAAGCCCTACCCTATACTAAATTACAAATAGCCCTTAAAAGGGCCTTTTGCGGGGCATTGCCCCAAAGTAATCAGCTCTTTTACATGAAAAAAAAGTACAATACCCCCAACATTAAAAACCACCACCCACACACCCAACCCTACTCTAAAACCCACCTAATCCCCCCTTAATAAAACCTAACACTAACCCCTTGAAGATCACCCTACCTTGAGAAGTCTTCACCCAACCGGGCCGAAGTCCTCAACGAAGCTGGGCGAAGTGGTCCTCCAGACGGGCAGAAGTCTTCATCCCAGCCGGGAAGAAGAGGTCCTCCAGACGGGCAGAAGTCTTCATCCAGACGGCATCTTCGATCTTCATCCATCCGGCGCGGAGCGGGTCCATCTTCAAGACATCCGACGCTGAGCATCCTCTTCTTTCTTCATCCGATTGATGAATGAAGGTTCCTTTAAATGACGTCATCCAAGATGGCGCCCCTTCAATTCCGATTGGCTGATAGAATTCTATCAGCCAATCGGAATTAAGGTAGAAAAAATCCGATTGGCTGATTCAATCAGTCAATAGGATTGAACTTCAATCCTATTGGCTGATTGGAACAGCCAATAGAATGCGACCTCAATCCTATTGGCTGTTCTAATCAGCCAATAGGATTGAAGTTCAATCCTATTGGCTGATTGCATCAGCCAATAGGATTTTTTCTACCTTAATTCTGATTGGCTGATAGAATTCTATCAGCCAATCGGAATTGAAGGGACGCCATCTTGGATGACGTCATTTAAAGGTACCTTCATTCAGTCGTCGGATGAAGAAAGAAGAGGATGCTCCGCATCTCATGTCTTGAAGATGGATCCGCTCCGCGCTGGATGGATGAAGATAGAAGATGCCGTCTGGATGAAGACTTCTGCCCGTCTGGAGGACCTCTTCTTCCCGGCTTGGATGAAGACTTCTGCCCATCTGGAGGACCACTTCGCCCGGCTTCGTTGAGGACTTCGGCCCAGTTGGGTGAAGACTTCTCAAGGTAGGGGGATCTTCAAGGGGTTAGTGTTAGGTTTTATTCAGGGGGAATTGGGTGTGTTTTAGAGTAGGGTTAGGTGTGTGGGTGGTGGGTTTTAATGTTGGGGTGGTATGGTACTTGTTTTACAGGTAAAAGAGCTGATTACTTTGGGGCAATGCCCCCAAAAGGCCCTTTTAAGGGCTATTTGTAATTTAGGATAGGGTAGGGCTTTTTATTATTTTGGGGGGCTTTTTTATTTTATTAGGGGGATTAGATTAGGTGTAATTAGTTTAAAAAAACTTGTAATTATTTTATTATTTTCTGTAATTTAGTTTTTTTTTCCCCTTACTTTAGATAATTTATTTAATTGTATTTAATTGTAGTTAATTTAGGGAATTAATTTAATTATAGTGTAGTGTTAGGTGTTAGTGTAACTTAGGTTATGTTTTATTTTACAGGTAAATTTGTCTTTATTTTAACTAGGTAGCTATTAAATAGTTAATAACTATTTAATAACTATTCTACCTAGTTAAAATAAATACAAAGTTGTCTGTAAAATAAAAATAAATCCTAAGCTAGCTACAATGTAACTATTAGTTATATTGTAGCTAACTTAGGGTTTATTTTATAGGTAAATATTTAGTTTTAACTAGGAATAATTTAGTTAATTGTAGTAATTTTATTTAGATTTATTTAAATTATATTTAAGTTAGGGGGGTGTTAGGGTTAGACTTAGATTTAGGGGTTAATAACTTTAATATAGTGGCGGCGATGTTGGGGTGGCAGATTAGGGGTTAATAAATGTAGGTAGGTTTCGCGATGTTAGGGACGGCAGATTAGGGGTTAATAAAATGTAACTAGTATTTGCAAGGCAGGAGTGCGGCGGTTTAAGGGTTCATATATTTATTATAGTGGCGCCGATGTCCGGTTCGGCAAATTAGGGGTTAAAAATTTTATTTTAGTGTTTGCGATGTGGGGGGGGGGCTCGGCTTAGGGGTTAATAGGTAGTTTATGGGTGTTAGTGTACTTTTTAGCACTTTAGTTAAGAGTTTTATGCTACGGCATTAGACCATAAAACTCTTAACTACTGACTTTAAAATGCGGTACCAGTCTTGACAGGAGAGGTTCAACCGCTCACTTTTTGTAAGACTCGTAATACCGGTGCTATGCAAGTCCCATTGAAAAAATAGGATATGCAATTGACGTAAGTGGATTTGCGGTATTTTCGAGTCTGGCCGAAAAAGTGAGCGGTGAGTCTGTCATTTCAAGACTCGTAATACCAGCGTGCATTAAAAAGCAGCGTTGGGACCTCTCCACGCTGCTTTTTAAGGCTAACGCAAAACTTGTAATCTAGCAGTAAGTGAATGCACTTAAAAAAAATAAAAAAATAAAAGCACACATATTTTAAGCACAACATAATCTCTAACCCCTCTAACAGGCCATCAAAAAGGCCTAAAGACCCACAAGATTCCTTGTTTTAAAGCCCCTAAACCCTTCTTAAAAATAGAGCCCCTATATAAGTTTTAGTAGCTAGGTGATCACCTGGCGAGCCCCTATGTGCAGATCAAAATTATACTGAATGACCCTTATTTATATGTGGATAACCTCTTCTCTTTAATATATAGTTTAGGGTGAAAAATACACACTATTGTTTATAATTTGTTTATTAAAATTTGAATTTAAAAAATGCATTGGTTTCACACTTTTGATGCAGGTTTATTACACAACATGATTTATAAATAAAATAGTGTTGTAGTTTGAATCTGCTGGGTATCATGATAAAAAGATATATAATGTGTATGAGTTTCTCTGTGAAGAATGGATCAGCACAGGGATGGAACTGGCTCAGCAGTTTAAGGGTTAATTAACAAAGTTAATGAATTTCTGAATTTTCATAATTTAACTCTCGTTCCCTCATTTGCTCATTCAGTAAATGGACTGCACATTCGGCATATTTATTACAAATGCACTGAATAATGAAAATCTGACCAAACACGAATGAGTCATTCAAAGCACATGAAGAAGGAGGGAACAGGATATAGCAAGGGAGAGAGCAAATATAAAAGACAGAGGATAATGAGAGAGAGAAAGACTGATAAAAATAAAACAGAAAAAAGTGAGAGCAACAAAGTTCAAGAGAAAGAGAAAAAAGATAACAAAACATAAAAAGAGAAATTAGAATAAGAAGACAGATGAGAAGAGGGAGAGAGAATTGTTAAGATAAGAACATAAATTAATTACATGGATAGTGGCAAAGAGGCTCAGTTGATGAAGAATAATGTTAGTTTTTATTTTTTTGGTAAGTTAGGGAGTGCTAGGTTAGAGGTGTTAGGGGGTTAGCTAGTTAGGGGGTTTCAAGGTTAGAGGGTATTTTGCGATGGGGTTGGGGCAGTTTATGGGTAAATAGTGCAGAGGGATATTTTGCGATGGGGTGGTGGAAGCCAATAGTGTAGAGGGGCATTTTAAAATGGGATTTGTGGTGGATTAAGGGTTAATAGTATTGTGAGGTACTTTGCAGTGGGGGTTGTGGCGGTTTAGGGGTTAATAGTTTAGTGGGATATTTTGCTATGGTGTTGTGGTGGATTAGGGGTTAATAGTGTAGTGGGGTAGTTTAAGATATGGGTGTGTGGTGGTTTAGGGATTAATAGAGTTGTTTAGTGCAACTGTTTTCTATGGCCAAGCTCTTTACATGAACTTTCAGGTCGCTTAACAGGTTTGAACGGTAAATGCGATTGCGTTTGAGCGATTGAATTTACTTTCAACTTGTAATACAAGCGGACATTGCTGCTAAACAGCTTTATTTGAAAAATACCATTCTGGTAATAGTCTTCTTCAAAGCTGATATGACCTGCTTGTTCCTTAATGTATAAATAATGGGATTCAAAGCAGGAGTGACAACTGCATAGAGAAGTGACACTATCTGATCCTGATCCATTGAGTAGCTGGAAGTTGGTCTCATGTACATAAAGCTTATACTTCCGAAGAAAATAATAACTACAGTTAAATGGGAAGCACATGTTGAGAATGCTCTGCTTCTCCCTACCTTTGTCTTGATTTTAAAGATGGTGGAAATTATCTGAATATAGGAAACCAGGGTCAACAAAAAGGAGCTAAGCCCTACAACTGAACCAGCTGTTAAGATGAGGATTTCATTTAGAAATGTGTCAGCACATGCAAGTTTTAGCAAGGGTGGGATGTCACAAAAGAAATGAGAAATCACATGTGACTCACAATATGGTAATCGAGCCGTGAAAACAGAATTTGGAATAGAACTGATGAAGCCAGTAAGCCAGAGACTTATGGCCATGTGAAGGCATGATCTGTTGCTCATGATAGTTGAATAATGCATGGGATTACAAATGGCAACATATCTATCAAAGCCCATTATGGAAAGAAGCAAACATTCTGTGCTACAGCAAGAAACATAGAAATAAAGTTGAGTCATGCATCCTGTGTATGAAATTATCTTACTCCCCCCAAGTAAAAACACCAACATTTTGGGAACAGTCACTGAAGAGTAGCAAAAGTCTAGGAAAGAAAGATTTCCGAGGAAAAAATACATAGGTTTGTGTAGCTGCTGGTTCATCCATATGGTTGCTGCTATGGTGAGGTTTCCTCCAAGTGACATCAAGTATAAGAGCAGAGATATTACAAATATGAAAGATTTAATTTTGTGATTATATGGAAGTCCAGCCAGAGTGAAAGCTATCTCTGTTGTCAAATTTATACTGAACATGTTATTATTATATTACAGGAGTTTTGTAAATAGTGTATGGTTATAGTCTGTGAATAATGTCTTAGTCCAAATAGCTCCAATTTTGTTTTATTATCAGCCAGTCACTTACATAAAATCTGCAAAAGAGGGATTTGACATGGTTAGCATTCACACATTTGTAACACATTTTATAATTTATTAAATTATACAGTAGATTGCAAGATATAGAGATATTTACTTAATGTAAGCACTACAGAATTTTGCACTAAACTCTATGGAAATTTGCGTTGCTTTAAAAAGTAAATGATAATAATAATAATTAGAAACATATTATATCTATCACCTATCTGTCTATCTATCTATCTATCTATCTATCTATCTATCTATCTACTAAAGTGCGCAAGTACAAAAAAGTTAACGTCTCGCTAGTATCGGGCCATTCTACTTTGAGAACGCCCCCAGCCTTTCACTACTTGCCTAATCAAGAATGCAGATATGTGATTCTGAAACCCATACAGTTTATTGAAAAGGACAAAGCTGCTAGTCTACTCCCCAAGGCATCCTTCTGAAGGACCATCAGCCATCCAAGAAGAATCACCTGTGTGCCCGTCTGGGGAGAAGACGCATGCGCCATTCAGAAAGACCCCGAATCATACCAGTATTAAGTATATGCCTGCTATGTAGAAGGAGCCACCAACGCCTGGATAAAAGGAAGGATCAACGCCCAGTCTCTGCAATCTTCCATAGAAAAGATGGACAAGGCAGCCCATCAGCTGAGGCATAAGGCACCAATCTCCTAAACAGCCCCCACTGAAATCATGAAAGCGTGTCGGCAACCACTTTATTCACACTAGGGACATGTCGGGTCACAAAGGGGATATTAAACTGCAGACATCTAAGTACTAGATGCTGCGGGTAATTCACACTACCGGTGATGATGCGGACAACCGATTAATGGCAAAGGCTATGCTCAGGTTATCTGTCCAGAAGACGATTGACCTGTTTTTTAGCGTGTGCCTCCACAATTCAATGGCAACCACAATAGGGAAAATTTCTAAGAGCTTCATGTTATGGGTAAGCCCTGTCTCCACCCAGCATGGGGCCACTGCCCAACACTCCATGCTCCCCCTAAGTAGGCTCCATATCTGTGACTACCCGCCACATCCGTAAACAGATGGAGTGACTGACTCGAAATGGGAGCATCCTGTCATAGAAGGATATCATTAAAGTTCTGACGAAACAGCTCCCATAGCTTAAAGCCAGCAACCATCTCAGAAGAGATTTGGATCCCATCCTTCCCATCACAACTGCCCTTAAGAGATGTCTCAAAATGTCTGTTAAAGACACGCCCTATGGGAATCACCCTGCAGGTAAAGTTCAAAAGACCCAGATTCCTAACAGTCACCCAGCTTGCTGCAGCAGCCCTTCTGACCCCTCCCAGCAGACACTGAATTTTGTCCTAAGGGAGACGACATAGCTTTTCCACAGTGTCAATCTCAATCCTAAAGAACGTGAGCCTAGTGCAAGGGCCCTGGGTCCTATCCTTCACCATTGGAATGCCGAATTCCTTCATTAAGCATCGCATTACAGACATAAGTCTGTTGCATTCCTGGGAGCCCGTTGGACCAACCCACAGGAAGTCATCTATATAGTGGGCTAACACACCACCCCCCACCGCCGTTGCCACGGCCCAGTGCAGAAAAGAGCTAATGCACATGAGACTGTCGAGGTAGTACTGCCCCTTGAACTTGCAGCCCATCAACCTAAATGATGAAGCGTGAATGGGCAGCCGAAACACAGACTTAATGTCCAGCTTATTCATGAGGGCTTTGTGTCGCACATTCCTGATAAGTACTAGAGCCTCGTCAAATGATTGACACTTAACCGAGCTAACCTCTGGGGCGATCGCATCATTAACTGACCTGCCCTGTGGGTAAGACAGGTGCTGAATGAGGCAAAATGTTCCTGGTTTCTCCTAGGGGTGATATTACCATCAAAGGGATCAGGATCTCCTTAAAGGGGCCTGCAAATTGACCCAGAGTTCTCATATGCAGACTTGAGATTCCTATGCATTGCCGAGCCAACTACCTCCCCCTGGACCAGAATCCTGAACCCTCCTGAATGCCCCTGCACAGTAGCTTTGCTGCCTCACCATCTGGGTAGGCCACAAACCAGGGATTAAGCGCGGCTAGCTTCAGGGGTGTTGGGGCCCTTGCTACCAGCAGCGCTTCTTGGCTGACCTCTGCCTATTGCCCCATTTCTCCTTCGCTGACACTCAATGGCCAGGTGTGGGCCCCCACATTACAAGCATATGTGTCGAAAGGAGCAGAATGACCCTTTTTCACACTCCCTGTTGTTATACTTCCAGCACTCCCTGCCCCGCTGTTTTAGCGCTCCCATCTGCCTAACAACTCCAATGTGCTGTTGAGGCACTGGTGTAATGGAGCACTCATGACTGAGCTGGAACCAAAGATGCAGATCTTTGTAATCAAAAGTCAGTACCGGATTACCAACCAACTTTTGTCGGAATTCCAAATCATAATTCCTCCAGACTCCATCACAAAAGTTACTGTGTATGTAATCTATGGTGTCCAGGTTTTTTAACAGATCTATCGCCAAATCAGCAGAGAATTCTTTGCAGAGTGTTGCGCAGTGGAGACCATGACACTGGGAACCCCCTCTCATCTGCCTGCACCGTCTTCTTCCTGGATGCTCGAAGACGAGTCTGCTGCCACTGACTCCACAACTCTCTGACCGGAAGTGACATCGCTTGCGATAGCCACCGGAAGTCCGGAAACAGAAGTGATGTCAGCAACCGCAAATGCGACAGGGTCTAGTCCAGGATCTGCCACCGGTACTATCCTTGTGGTTAAAAGAGGAGCCACCGCAGAGGAATGAGGAGCCTCCGCTGATGACAGGCCCGCCCGCCCGCCCTGAGGGAGCAATGCCAGCCGCAAGCGCTCCTTCCAGCCCACCCATCCTGAAAGGGGGGTCCCTGATATCCTGTGCCCCAGAAAGGGAGGGGGTCTCTGTATTAGGCCCAGTAGGGGGAGGGGATCGATTGAGGCCTACTGAGGGAAGGGTCTGCCCACTAGTGGAAACCCCAGCCCAATCACTTATCTCTGTGTTGGCAGATGTCCAATGCTGTGTTGGAGGGTCGCTAGAGTCCCTGAACTGATTTGGAGGAACCGATGGCCGCCTGCCACAAACCATCTTGCCAGCACTCGAAATACAAGTTTCTCCAATGTCTCCAGGAAGAAGAAAGAGGCAGAGATGGACACTCCTCTCACTTAAGTAAGGTAAGGCTGACTCCTCCCCTTTACCTACAACATTGTTGCAAACCACCCTTGGGCTTACATGTCAGCAGAGGAGCAGACCCTTAATTCCGTTTCTGGATACAGGCTCCCTTCACTTCCGTTAGAAACTAAGGGCTAGATTACAAGTGGTGCTGTATATTTTTTTTTCATGATCAGAAAAACTCAGCTAGAGTTAAAGCTTTTTGTGCAAGCCAGGTTGCATTCATATTACAAGCTTCAAAAAACTTATTTTGCACTAGCATTAACCTGAATACCACGAAAAACCTTTCTTACGTTTTTGCGTGAGTGTGCATGTATTCCCTCATAGAAATCAATGGAGAATAAAAAGTGGGAAAGAAAACTAACATCTGAGATCGCGCAAACACCATTGCGTTTTTGCATTCCCCATAGAAGTCAATGAATTAGCAAATGTGAAAGTTTTAATGTAAATACAATGTTAAAATCTTTATTAAATATGAATATTGTATAAATATGTTTTATTATGTTTTTATCTACTTAATGGCAAAGGGCTATAATGCATATATATATATATATATATATATATATGTACATACAGTATACAGTATATACACATATATATATATATAATATACATATATATATGTATATACAGTATACAGTATATACACACATATATATATATATATATATATATATATAAATATATAATATACATATCAGCAATACTAGTATAATACAATTGAGAGTCATACACAGAACAAACATCTGGGGCCCCATCTGATATGCAGCGTCGCCCGCAAAAGTTTTTTGCGCGGGTTTGGTATCCTATACACAGCGCTGCATATAAATGCGGCACGTATATTTCACCCGCCGGCCGTAGTTTCCCCCCCATAGACTAACATATAAAACCTGCGCAATTTGGTATCCAATATCCAGTGCAAGGCCTTACGTGGCGAAAATGGAGAAAACTTACTCCATTTTCACCTCGCCATAAAATGCAGCCATAGCAGGCCTTGCGCTGAGTATGGGAGCACCATAACTCCCTAAAATGCCTACAAAAAAACCCTAACACCTAACGCATGCGCAATGTCTATCTACCTGTCAACCGAAATCCCCCACCGCAATACCTAATAAAGTGTTTAACCCCTAAACTGCTGCTCCCAAGACCCACCGCCACCTACATTATATGTATTAACCCCTAAACCGCCGCTCCCGGACCCCGCCGCCACCTACATTAAATTTATTACCCCCTAATCTAACCCCCCTACACTGCTGCCACTTACATTAAATATATTACCCCCTAAACCTAAGTCTAACCCTAACACCCCCTAACTTAATTATTATTTAAATAAATCTAAATAATATTAATATTATTAACTAAATTATTCCTATTTAAAACTAAATACTTACCTATAAAATAAACCCTAAGATAGCTACAATATAATTAATAATTACATTGTAGCTATTTTAGTATTTATATTTATTTTACAGGTAACTTTGTATTTATTTTAGCTAGGTACAATAGCTATTAAATAGTTAATAACTATTTAATAGTTCCCAGTTAAAATAATTACAACAATTACCTGTAAAATAAATCCTAACCTAAGTTACAATTAAACCTAATACTACACTATCAATAAATTAATTAAATACATTAACTACAATTATCTAATATAAAATGCAATTAAATAAACTAAACTATATTACAAACACTAAATTACAAAAAATAAAAAAATATTACAAGAAGTTTTATCTAATTACACATAATCTAAGCCCCCTAATAAAATAAAAAAGCCCCCCAAAATAATAAAATTTCCCTACCCTAAACAAAATTACAAATAGCCCTTAAAAGGGCCTTTTGCGGGGCATTGCCCCAAAGTAACCAGCTCTTTTACCAGCCCTTAAAAGGGCTTTTTGCAGGGCATTGCCCCAAAGTAATCAGCTCTTTTACCTGTAAAAAAAAAAGAAATACAATACCCCCCAAACATTACAACCCACCACCCACACACCCCTACTCTAAAACCCACCCGATCCCCCCTTAAATAAACCTAACACTACCCTATTAAAGGTAAGGATTTATTTTACAAGTAATTTTGTAATTATTTTAACTAAGTAGCTATTAAATAGTTATTGACTATGTAATAGCTATTGTACCTAGCTAAAATAAATACAAAGTTACCTGTAAAATAAATATAAATCCTAAAATAGCTACAATGTAATTATTAATTATATTGTAGCTATTTAGGGTTTATTTTATAGGTAAGTATTTAGTTTTAAATAGGAATAATTTAGTTAATAATATTAATATTATTTAGATTTATTTAAATAATAATTAAGTTATGGGGTGATAGCAGACAGTCACTAGAGTGAAGCTATCTCCACTCACTACTATACTTGTGATTCCTGTATCCCTGGAGGGAACCAGTAATTTTACTTGCAATAAAGAAAAGAAAAAATTTGTATCCACAACTGGCTGTTTGTGCACCTCATTTGAACTTTGTTGTCTTTAGGGGGTGTTAGGGTTAGACTTAGGTTTAGGGGGTAATATATTTAATGTAGGTGGCGGCGGTGTAGGAGGGTCAAATCAGGGGTTAATATATTTAATGTAGGTGGCGGCGGTGTAGGGGGGTCAGATTAGAGGTTAATAAATTTAATGTAGGTGGCGGCAGGGTCTGGGAGCGGTGGTTTAGGGGTTAATTTATTACATTTATTATTATTAGTGAGAGGGGGGATTGCGGATATAGGGGTATACGTGTCGGGCTATTTTTGGGAGGCGTGTTAGACTGTTAAGGAACATTTGATACTTTAGTTAGTTTTTTTAGGCCCAGGCAGTTGCTAAAGTGCCGTAAGTCACTGGCGACTCCAGAAATTTGTAGTTATGCTCATTTCTGGACATCGCTAGTTTGTCCGACTTACGGCACTTTAGCAACTGCCGGTGGGGTATATGTAATACCCCGATGTGCAAGGTGAAACTACGGGCGGTGCGGGTTCCCTTGCTTGCGCTGAAAACTACGCCGTATATCGGATTGCGCCCCTGTATTGGTGCACGGTAGTGGTGAATTTAGTGATATATTTAAAAAAGAGAGGAGGACAGACAACTATTATCCAGCACAAGACTATAGCTCAATACATTTTAAAAGCAACCCCATAAGGAAAACCAGGGAGAAAAATAGAGAAAGAAAAGTAGACAACCCTGATTGAGTTGATATATTATTTAGTATTAACAATTGGCAACAATAATATGGACAATTTGTTTCAAATGGGCAATATATACTGCATAGTAACAAAAAAGGATAGTCCTGCAACAATGTCCATTAATGTGAATCCAAGATAATGGATTCACATTAATGGACATTGTTGCAGGACTTTCCTTTTTTGTTACTATGCAGTATATATTGCCCATTTGAAACAAATTGTCCATATTATTGTTGCCAATTGTTAATACTAAATAATATATCAACTCAATCAGGGTTGTCTACTTTTCTTTCCCTTTTTTTCTCCCTGGTTTTCCTTATGGGGTTGCTTTCAAAATGTATTGAGCTATAGAGGCATATTTATCATATGTCCGTCGGACCTGATCCGACAGTGCAGATCAGGTCCGACAGACATCAATGAATGCGGAGAGCAATTCGCTCTCCGTATTCAGCATTGCACCAGCAGCTCTTGTGAGCTGCTGGTGCAACGCCGCCCCCTGCAGACTCACGGCCAATCGGCCGCCAGCAGGGGGTGTCAATCAACTCGATCGTAATCGATCGTGTTGAATTCCGGCGATTAGACCGCTGCTTCATAACTGTTTTTTCTGGTGAGCCTGCAGGCTCGCAAGAAACACGGGCCCTCAAGCTCCGTACGGAGCTTGATAGATAGGCCCCAAAGTCTTGTGCTAGATAATAGTGGTCTGTCCTCCTCTCTTCTTTCAACACACACACATACACACACACATATATATATATATATATATATATATATATATATATATATATATATATATATATGTTTATATAGGTGCACATGTAAATTAATGTTTTTATATGTGTATATATTACTGTAAATATATATATACACATATAAATACATTAATATATATGTACACACACACACATACATATATATATATATATATACAGTATATATATATATATATATATATATATATATATATATATATACACAAATACATCTTTAGTCTCAATGTTAAAGCCATTTGCCTGCCTTTTTTTTCTAACACCCGAGATATCTTTGAGCCCTTATAACTCTTTTGTTCAATACATTTTTTTTATAATTTTTCATAGACAGTGTTAGTTTGAGTGTAACTGTACTTTGTAATGTATTTTTGTTTTGTGCAACTTTTCATCTCTGAGATCGTGTCGTGATAAGGATTAAAGCTCCACTTATATAATATCAGCGCAATGATAATGGCTTGAAAAAACAGGATTACGCTAGTGCAAAACCGTTTACAGCCTTAAATAGCCTCTTGTGTAAATTTATGTTATTACCTTTGCTGTATCCTGCAGTGCTTATTCAAGTGGCATATTGTATAGTTAGAGATGTGAAGTCTGCAGATTGCACCTCAGCGTCTGTTAATACTGTGGGAACAAAACTCACAATTTTCAGAGGTGAAATTACAGGAAAAGTGTGTAATAGAGTTATTTTTTTATTTATTTTTACTGTGCATGTACATTTTATAATTTTATGCAGAATTAAATTTTTGAGTTAAATATTCCTTTGACTTTTATGATGTGAGTATGGCACTGACCGGAAGGCTCGCCGGAATCAGGAATCAGGCTCGGACAGCAACCATTCTGATCAGGGGGCGGCTTTGCACAAGCATTTCACAAGAAATGCTTGTACAATGATAAATACTGACAGCGTATGCTTTAGGCAGTGTATGCTATCGGCAGTTAGCGATGTCAGTGAGACATGATTCGCCACAGTGAATCATGCCCACCCGCCGCTTAATAAATTGGCCCCTTAGTGTCTGATAAATATGTTTTGTAAAACCATTTAAACATTATATACAAAAAAGAGAAAAATAAAAGGAACAGCGCTAATCCAGCAAGAAGAATCAATCAGTGAGAAGAAAGAGTTTAAATGCAGTAGATCCTATCATTATAATATTTTATTAAACACAATTTCGATATATCCGCATTTATTTGCATAAATAAATATGTGACCGGTCACTAATAAAATGTTGTATATGTTAAAAAAACAAGTAATACTTTATCTATACACACTGCAAAAATAATATCAAACTAAAAGCCTCCTAACTCGCTGAGGCTGTTAAACAGTATAAAACAAGATTTGTTCTATTATAGATCATAAAAAGTCATCAGTATAATACTGTGTTTTAGGTTTGTTCTATTATAGATCATAAAAAGTCATCAGTATAACACCGTGTTTTAGGACAATAGAAAAATCCCAAGTATAATCTATAAAGTCACTGGTATGTAGTAACGGATCCTGTTCTTACAGTTCAAACTTGTATAACATATTGTAGAGAATCAACAAAACCTTTCATCTTCACAGACTTGGCAACTTTATTAAATAACTTGTTTGCCAGGCCTCCCACTTTTAGTGGGTGAGGGAAAGTCACTGTTTGTTGTAGGAAATGCCATATGCCATTCTTTTATAAGGTTAATCCTCACCTCGATATCTTATATGTAGTAGTCCTTTTCAGACTCTGCTGTGTCTTGTGTTACTCCACGGTCAGTGGTTCAGCAGTGATTACTGGTCTTTGCTCCTTCCTCATCATGTGTGATGATCAGGCCAATGGCTGCCTTTCAAAGCCGGCTTGTGTAAGTGCGCCCTAGTAGGGTACTCTGGTTCTTTTTTTACTCTGTGCAGAGTTAGGGCTCACAAAAATCCTGAGCCCCTGAGACAGACACAGTCATCCAATCAACACGTTTCACCTTAGATAGAGGCTTTTTCAAGATGTATGACTAGTGTCTGTTGAACCCTTAAATACCCCTCCTCCGGGCTGCAATTGGTCAATTCCTCCACTGTTGTCACCTTAAAGTGGATTTGTTCCTTAAGGTGGAATATGCATTTATTTTCCTTCTTCTACATCTCAGTGACTTTATAGATTATACGTGGGATTTTTCTATTGTCCTATAACACGGTGTTATACTGATGACTTTTTATGATCTATAATAGAACAAATCTTGTTTTATAGTGTTTAACAGCCTCAGCGAGTTAGGAGGCTTTTAGTTTGATATTATTTTTGCAGTGTATATAGATAAAGTATTACTTGTATTTTTAACATATAAGACATTTTATTAGTGACCGGTTACATATTTTTTGTATATAACTTGTTACAACTGTTAGGGAGAGTTGTATTTTGGAATAGCCTGAATTATCTATAGGGTTGCGCTGTGGGATACCCCTTTTTTGTTTACTATATTAACCTCATCTCCCTTTTTTCCCATAACAGCATCCCCAGTAAGAAGTTAGAGTTTTCTTTAATATGGATATATTTAATATGAGATAAAATTTACTAGCTAATATCAATACAGATACACAACATATAGAAGAATTTGATATAGAGGAATTAATGGAGGAGCTAGAGAACATTCTCACTAAAGAATTGAAACAAAAAACAGAAATTGCCTTCTTGGATAAATACATAGAGTATAAAATGGTCCCAATAGGCTTAAGATTAGATATAAAATGTACATTTGATCTTAATGAGCAATTACAGGAAGAACGGTTTGAAGTCTTAGAAAAGGCATCATTTGGATTAATTGAAATAATAAAAAAGTCTAGAAAATTGACGTTTGAGTGTTAGAATTAATGAAATTAAAGAACAACTTAATACACAGAAAGAAAATGAACAGTACAAAGAAAAGCAAAAAAGTATCATTACACATATCACAGAATTAAATTCAAGTCTACAAAAAACAAAATTAGAAAATTCAATAGAGATAAGGGAGATTATGGGACCCCAACAACGGAGGTTGATATAGGTGATAGTTTTGAAGAAACTAACAAAAATAGAGAGGATTGCGAGAAAAACTTTTAACAAAACAGATAAAAAAAGAGATTGTGGGAATTCAGAAATACATATAGACCGCCACAATAAAAAAGAGAAGGATATGGAAGACCTTACCATATCTCAAGAGAAAAAGACTGGAGAGGAAGGGATAGATATAATGTACCTAGAAATTATGGAGAGAAACGGTGAGGGAATGACTATGATAGAAATAGAACACAACATTATTATAAAGAGGAAGAGTATGGATCTAATAGAATAAGACACTATCCAAGAGAGGAAAGATCTACCTTTCAAAATGGGAGCTATAGAGAAATAGAAGATAGACAGTATCACATCAGATATGGTAATAGGAGAGAGGAAGAACAACACACACCTAGGAGATATAACAGAATACAGAAAGAGTGGAGAATACCCCTAAGGAATAGGTTCCATCCAATAGAAAACATAAATGAGGGTAACAGTAATCGAGAAGAAAATGCAGGTCCAAGTAAAAAAAGCCATTTTTAGAGACAGGCCCAAACAAACTAAGCAAAATGAGAACAAGAAAAAGAAGCTTAGAGGAAAGAGAGGGGGAATTAGAACAAACTCAAAAAAGATGGAAGTGAAAAAAGATAACAATAAAGGAATCTTTAACATTAGTAAAGTCACACTATCCGAGGAAGAGAAAAGAGTTTTAAATCTAGGTCTATCATTCGCTCCAACGGCCAAATTAAATAAATTTGAAACACATATACATGTTACTCAATTTGTACGGAAACTGACCTTAAAAAGGTACTTTCTAAAAAATCCAATAGAAAGAATGACAACTCAAAATGTAATTAAAGGAATACATTTGAAACAAAAATCTACATTTTATCATACCCAAGAGAAAGGAAATAGTCTAAGTGTATTTGAAAAATTAGTATTAGCGGATTTGGCAAAAAATAAATACAAACAAAAATGTCAAAAACAATTTAACGAAAAAGGAAAGAGAAACCCTCACAATCTTAAAGACAAACACAGAAATAGTCATTAAACCGGCATATAAAGGGGGTGGTATAGTAGTGATGGATAACGACTTCTATCTGCAAGAAGCATACCGTTTACTGGAAGACACCACTACATATAAAAAGATTAAAATTAACCCCACAGTAAAAAACACTAAAATTCTAAATAATGTGCTAGAAGAGGCTGAAAAGAAAAGAAATCATTACAAAAAAGAAGTTTGAGTACATAAACCAAAAAAATCCCAAAATGGCCATCTTTTACTTTCTTCTGAAAGTACAAAAAAATAGAGAAAATCCCCCAGGGTGGCCCATAATTTCTGGAATCGACTCCCTGACTGCAAATCTTTCAGAATTCGTAGATTTACAACTACAGGAACATGTGAGAACTTTATCATCACACATAAAAGACACAACTCATATTATAAATGTAGTGGACAATTTTCCCTGGTATAACGAATTCATCATAGCAATGTGTGATGTAACATCGCTTTACACAAACAGAGACCATGAATTAGGGCTTAAAGCTATAGAATATTTTTTAAAGGGGAACAAATTAGAACTTTGTGAATTAGATACATTTATATTAGAAAGTATCAAGTTCATCTTGACACATAATGTGTTTTCTTTCAATAACGAAATGTTCCTGCAAGTGAGAGGAACAGCTATGGGTATGAGGTTTGTGCCGAGCTATGCCAACCTGTTTATGGGTAAATGGGAACAGGAGTTTACAGCACCATACCTACTGGGCGCAAACCTCGTACTCTTTAAACGCTATATTGATGATATCTTAATTATTTGGAGAGGAAGTGAAAGCAGTCTACTAAATTTCTTTACAGAAATGAATAACAACCAAGTAGGCTTACAATTTACATACAATTATAGTAAAGAAAGCATTATGTTCTTAGATTTAGACATAATGGCAGAAGAAAATATACTAATCACTAAAAACCACTTTAAAGAGGTAGACGCAAACAATTTTATCCACTCAAAGAGTTGTCACCTAAAAAGGTGGATAGATAACACTCCTAAAGGACAGTTCTTGAGAATGAAGAGGAACTGTACTAAAACAGTAGACTACCAAAATCAGATCCAGATTTTAGAAGAAAGATTTATTGAAAGGAAATATAATAGAAAGGTACTAGAAAAAGCAAAGTTAGAAGTAAGCAACAAAGATAGAAAAACCATTCTAATGAAAGAGAAACCAAAGATTGGTGAAAAACCCAACATTAGAGTACCGTTCATAACCACTTTTAAGCAACAACACATGATTATGGAAAAAATAATAAGCAAACACTGGCATGTTGTGAAATCAGACATGTTTTTAGGGAAAGAAATATCGGAAAAACCTACATTTATATACAAAAAAGCAGTGAATTTGAGAAATATTCTGGCCCCTAGTGAATATAAAAGGAAAAAAGAAAAAAGAAAAGAAATAGATCTAAAAGGAAATAAGATTTGTGGCTTTTTTCCATGTTACAGCTGTAAAGCCAGGGAGTACAGTAAAAAAGTAAAACCATTTACATCTACAAGCACAGGTAAACAATATATAATAAAGGACGCCATTAGATGTAAAGATAAAGGGATATTATATATCCTACAGTGTTCTTGTAAATTACAGTACCTGGGTGAAACAACAAGACCATACAGAGATAGAATAAGAGAGCATTTGCACAATATAGAAAAGGGGAAACTGGAATCACGCTTATATGACCATTTTAAAAAAGTGCACACAAATAGTACGAAAAACATCACTTGCTGGGCTGTAAAAAAAAGTAAAAAAGAACTGGAGAGGTGGGAATTATGAAAAACTGATTCTTAAAAAAGAAGCTGAACTAATACATGAATTAGGGACATTATATATCACACGAAAAGACTTCTCAGCATTGATGCAGTGTACACAACTTATTTATGATATACGTAATGTACATGTGGTGAAACCGACTCTGTCAGTGAGTCCCACTAATGCGGATGTCACCTGTATAATACAATAGAATTTCCAAGTACAAATAACGTAAAGGTAAGGACTCACCCAGATAGTGCCCTCTCAGTGTAGAGTGATCTCTTAATCTCCAGTTGCTGAATTTATAGCAGTCCTGTTTTCACATTCACACACCGAGCAACAGTATGCACAGAGAGCTACAATCCAGGGCCTTCCTGAGTGCCAGCGTAATACCGGTTTAGCAGGCGTATACTCCCACTGCTGCTGGAGCTCTCCAAACCCCTAATTGTAAAGTCACAGAAAAGAAACAGATTCCGCAACAGTGGTGTAAAGAAGGACCGGGAGAGATTCACAGGTAAAATAGTATTTATTACATATAAAAACGTATAGAACATAGCAGGCACAGCAAACAGACCCCGCTGACGCGTTTCCCTCTTCACAAGCAGTTCATCAGAGCTGGGAGAAAAGGTGTTACAGACAGCTGTTAAATCATAGGTAACTAAGGTGAGTAGCCAATCAGCATACAGAATTCTCACCTACGACTCAACATTCTATAAACAAAATAGTTTTAACTATCTCTAAAGTTGATACAAATTCTTTCTAAACAACATATATATACAATACATCATTAAAACTAAACAGAACACCAATTCTAAAATGAGTAAATAAATCAAAGTACAGAATATCGGAACCCTTTGACAAAAAACACAGTGCAGCTGTTATTGCATTAAAGTAACAGACTCCCGCATAAAAGTAGCCAACAAAATATAAAAGTCAAATGCAAGCAATAATCTGTTATGGCAAAAGCAGGAATATGTTACAATGCAACAACCATACATAGTAGCATTGCACTGTGATCAAACAAGAGATAGAGTTATATATCAACATATAAAGGAACATATTAATACATTAGATACTGATACTAGGACTATATGAGTAATGTCAAATAGAAATGCTCCACTGTGTTAGAACATAGCATCACATTACTCAAATTCATACCGCTAGTTCTCAAGATTATAATGAACACTCGTGTTGTACATTCACTAATAATTGGAACATAAAATGAAATTTAAGCATCAATGAACAGTTTAATATCACTTATTTTGTTGATCCCTAGAGGGGAACCAGTTTTTAAAGTATAGATCCAATAGATCTCTATTACTTAGAGCCTTATATCTGTCTCCACCTCTAGTGTTCATTTTTACTTGTTCAATACCTTGGAATCGGAAATAACTAAATTTATCAATATGTTCATAGAAGTGCTTTGCCACTGGAGTTTTTGGTACCTCTGCCTCTAGGGACAAAAGATGTTCTCTGATCCTATCCTTTAGGCCCCTAGAGGTGAGACCCACATACTGAAAATTAATATGTAAACAGGTGATGAGGTAAACCACAAATGTAGAGCTACAATTGATACGTTCCCTGATATTATAAGTTATGTTAGTATTTGTTGAATGGAAAGTATCTCCTACAAGAGCAAAGTCACAGCTCTTGCATGGTCTCACCCCACATTTGTAGAAACCACATTTTTTTGGACAACCAATTGCCAGCTTTGCCCACCATCACCGAAGTGTTGGTATTAGATCTAGAATTAAAATTCTTATTAATTTTGTTCCTTATAGTATCTGATCTATAGGAGATAAATTTAAAGTTTCTCGATAGTACTTTAAGATCTTCATCCATTTCTAATAAGGGTAACCTTTTCTTAATGACATTGCAAATGGCATCATATTGGTTGCTAAACTTAGTTATAAAATTAACACCAATATTGCCCTGGGTCACACTCCTATTTCTGGGTTTTTGTTTATCTTTAAGCAAATTACCTCTGTTGAAACCAGAAACTAGATTAGCAATTTTGATTAATTCTTCTGGATTATAGCCTCTGTCAACCAGACGTGTAGTTAATTCATTAGCATGTTTCCAATAACTGTCCAATGAACTACAATTACGCATTAACCTGATATATTGACCCTTGGGGATTCCCTTTTTCAAATGTTTGGGGTGTAGAGAATCCGCTCTTAGGATAGTGTTCCCAGAGGTCTCCTTTCTATAGACTTCAGTGACAATTGAGTTCACATTATGTCCTATGAGTACATCTAAATAGGATATACTATCACCGGAAACATTATAGGTAAAACTGAGGTTGTTGTCATTGAGATTCAGATTATTATTGAGAGTACCAGTGACCAATAGTAGTGAACTGGGAGCTAGGCCAAAAAACGGGCAATCACCAGACGAACACTCAAAAAAGGAGAAAAATACAACAGTAACTGTGGAGGGAGAAGAAACTACCCAGAGTATACCCAGGTATCCAAGTCGAAGGACACAATGGAAGAAGAACAACAACAAGAACATCAAATAATCAATCTGTCCTCCAAGAACTTGGGGTCACATGAGAGAGCTGTACTATCAAAGGGACTAGGTTTTTCTCCTGCACGAGATTTCAGTCTATTTGATACGATACTGGACGTCAATAAGTTCTTACGTAAAATAGCTTTGAAAAAGCATTTTGGTGCCACTGTTGAACCACAGGATGTGGAGGAGGATATGAGAGACACGATTGCCATTAGTGATAATTGTAACTTTAAAGAATTATGTGATGTTGTGACACTTTGTGATTTACAGAGTGATGGATCTTGTTCTGGGGGTGTATCGAAACAACAATCAATGGTGAAACCTAAGTCTACCACTTTTTATCCAGTACAGGCACGTAATGATGTGATTGAGTTGTTCCATTCAATTCTAGAACAAGATCTAGTAGAACTATCTATGAAACTAAATAATGATACTAGCAAGAAAACATTTAAGTACAGTAACCTAAATAAAAAAGAAATATCTTCATTAAACCGATTGAGTACCAATTCTGACCTGATGATAGTTAATTCTGACAAGGGAGGGTCTATTGTTGTGTTAGATAAAGTAGACTACAATAAAGAAGTCTATCGTCAGTTGGGTGACACTAAAACATATAAGAAGCTCACTTTCAATCCCACCATTAAATTTCAAAAGGAGCTTGAACATTTATTAGATTTAGGGATAGAAAATGCTGTTCTTACAAACAAGTTAGTGGATTCCATATTTGTTGAATACCCAAGGATACCAGTGTTCAAGTATTTACCTAAAATACACAAGTCCTTGGTCAATCCCCCAGGGAGACCAATCATTTCTGCAATTGGCTCTCTGGGGGAAAGATTGGGTCAATGGGTTGATGCACAACTACAGCCAATAGTTCAATCATTACCAGGGTTCTTAAGAGATACTAAACACTTACTGAGGTCCATTAATGATTTTGAATGGAAGGAAGGTTTTGTATTCTCTACTATAGATGCAGTTTCCCTGTACTCATGCATACCGCATGAACAGGGATTAAGTGCCATTAGAAGAATGCTTCTCAGGTATTCTGGGTATGATGATAGACTAATTGAGTTTCTAATAGAAGCTATTTCTTTTCTCCTACATCACAATTATTTTATGTACAATGGTGAGTTTTATCTACAACTTAGAGGGACAGCGGTGGGGGCAAAATTTGCCCCCTCGTATGCGAATCTATACTTAGCTGATTTTGAAACAAGGAAGATCGTTGGCAATGATAACCTTTATAAAGATGACATCAAGTTATATACCAGGTACATCGACGATATCTTGATAGTCTGGGGGGGGGGGGGTGAAATAAATAATCTAAAGAGATTTGTTGATAATCTGAATCTCAATGACAACAACCTCAGTTTTACCTATAATGTTTCTGGTGATAGTATATCCTATTTAGATGTACTCATAGGACATAATGTGAACTCAATTGTCACTGAAGTCTATAGAAAGGAGACCTCTGGGAACACTATCCTAAGAGCGGATTCTCTACACCCCAAGCATTTGAAAAAGGGAATCCCCAAGGGTCAATATATCAGGTTAATGCGTAATTGTAGTTCATTGGACAGTTATTGGAAACATGCTAATGAATTAACTACACGTCTGGTTGACAGAGGCTATAATCCAGAAGAATTAATCAAAATTGCTAATCTATTTTCTGGTTTCAACAGAGGTAATTTGCTTAAAGATAAACAAAAACCCAGAAATAGGAGTGTGACCCAGGGCAATATTGGTGTTAATTTTATAACTAAGTTTAGTAACCAATATGATGCCATTTGCAATGTCATTAAGAAAAGGTTACCCCTATTAGAAATGGATGAAGATCTTAAAGTACTATCGAGAAACTGTAAATTTATCTCCTATAGATCAGATACTATAGGGGACAAAATTAATAAGAATTTTAATTCTAGATCTAATACCAACACTTCGGTGATGGTGGGTAAAGCTGGCAATTGGTTGTCCAAAAAATGTGGTTTCTACAAATGTGGGGTGAGACCATGCAAGAGCTGTGACTTTGCTCTTGTAGGAGATACTTTCCATTCAACAAATACTAACATAACTTATAATATCAGGGAACGTATCAATTGTAGCTCTACATTTGTGGTTTACCTCATCACCTGTTTACATTGTAATTTTCAGTATGTGGGTCTCACCTCTAGGGGCCTAAAGGATAAGATCAGAGAACATCTTTTGTCCCTAGAGGCAGAGGTACCAAAAACTCCAGTGACAAAGCACTTCTATGAACATATTGATAAATTTAGTTATTTCCGGTTCCAAAGTATTGAACAAGTAAAAATGAACACTAGAGGTGGAGACAGGTATAAGGCTCTAAGTAATAGAGATCTATTGGATCTATACTTTAAAAACTGGTTCCCCTCTAGGGATCAACAAAATAAGTGATATTAAACTGTTCATTGATGCTTAAATTTCATTTTATGTTCCAATTATTGAAACAAGATAAAACACAGAGGCGCCAAACATGGCCTAGTATAGCCAGATAATAGAAACTAAAATCCACAAGATAGCGATTAGATACTCACAAAGGAGGCGCACCCATTGGTGCTTATGAAGCAGTCTGGAGCCTCTCAGTGGTCCAGCTCACTGGTATACTTCATGGGTCAAATTGTGGTCCTTGGTAGTGGTGATTAACAGGTTCCTGAATGAACACAAAAAATGCAAACCATAGCCCAGTAACGTTTAGACAAGTGAGTGGTAAACTGAGCAATCTTACTTACAAGATTCAAAGCACCAGCAGGTGCATATACTGCAAACTGGAACCAAACAGTCGCCCAGTAGACTGATCCCTCCAGATGAGAACAGGATAACTCTCAGGTGCCAGAGAGTTAGCAGCATGCAAATTATATAAAAGGTGTCCAAAAAGCAAGTGTATTTCTGTAAAAATCTTTATTAAAAAGCGACGCGTTTCTCAGCTAAAACAAGCTGTTTCCTCAGGCTAAAACATTATTAAAACACATTCAGATTACACTTGCTTTATACAAACCTATACCTATTGATTAACCAATCGGATTGTTCAAACCTTAATGGTCATTAAGTGTTAGCACCTGTCTGCTGCTGGGTTGGTATGGCAACCTGGAGCTCTAACATAGTTCAGTGCAAATACCAAAACTTCAGCAGACCATACTAATAACTAAAATCATCATCTGTGTACATATAATTATAATAAAATCATCATTGTGGATTGGTGATGATAAACATAAACATAACACTGTTAAAAACAGGGCTCCCATTTCCTATGGAATTGTATATTTTTTTTTAAAAAAAGTATGCTTGAACCAACTGATAATATAATGATATGTTTCCCATACATCGTACTTTATACATTTATATACAGCTTACAATGTCAGCCTTACCATATTCTGATAAAATGTAAAAACCATGAACAACTTAGTCATACGATCAGAGCAGGAGAAAACAATGCTGTCAGACTAGATATCAAATTATTTATACAGACCCAAATCTTCCTGATGTCGACTGCACAATAGCTAAGTTTGTTTGCTGAGACCTGTATATATTGCCCCCACTAAGTATGAGGCTATTTAGTGTGCGATCCTCATAGATCAGTCTGTTTTGTCACTGTTTCAGTGAGTGTTAGTTATTTGTCCGGGTTTAACTGCTGTGAACAGTATTGGCTCGACGTATGGGTGTCAACTAATTGTATGGAGTAGAATCTAGCACCAATGACTTCATTGGTATGTGTAGATGGGTGTGGACTATTCCCGGAACATGAGAACTTGAACCAATGGTTGTGAAGGTGTTTGTGGATGGGGTGGGCTAACCTAACAGCGTCAGCACAACATGTGCTATACGCACAGCCTCAGTCTTGCGTGTGATGAGGTTAGCCCACACTCCCACCGTGACCGTCAGCTCTAATAACCTTAGGAAATCCTATCTACTTTGCAGGGGCCACTATATCCAATGTGCGCCTGGGATGCCTGCACTCTCAAACAGAGCGCTAGCTGCAGCTCTATAACACAGACTAAACAACTGTGATAAGCATCTTGTAAGTGCTCAATTCAGAGCAATATATAAAGTGTAATTATGTGATAATGTTAATACTTGGTGATCATATATTAGTGATTAAATATCATATTGTGTGGACCATGATGCAATAAGAGTTTAGAGTGAATAATGTGGAATAATGTGAAATAAAGTGTGATAATGTGATAATGTGAATAAAGTGATGTGCAGTTGTGCTGTGGCGATCTACCAACGTAGTGGTAGAGGGTGAAATATGTGGTGTAAATGTGTGCTAAGCTAAATAAAATGTGAGGTTAGACCTGATGCATGTTGTAAATACATGTGTTAGTGGTGACATGTGATGTGCTGTAAGTGGTGTGTGAATGGTAGTGATTGCTACTTAGGGAGAATATTATGTGCTGTGCTCAAGTGTAAGTAAATGGCCCAATATGACCGGGCACTTCTGGTAGTGATAATCTTTATGTGGTGTGCAATTGACATAATATATAGAATATAATATGATATAAGAGATGTGGTAAGAAATGGAAGAGCTCTCTCTAACCAAAAAATAAAAATATAAATAGAAGGACTCTCTCCAGCCAGAACAGAGCCCTGGCTACAGGGCTAGGGCTATGGGGTTCAGGTACAAAGATTGTATTACTTATCCCATGGCCTTATTGGTCCAAATGTATATTCATACAATGTGATAACAGGCGGTGTTATTTATGATAACTAGTGATAGATTGGAACACTAATCATCTCACTAGTGTGAGGATACAGTCTTCTAGTTGCGGGAGATTGGCACAGTAAGTCTGCTTTCCCATACCATGCATCAGCACTGTCTTAAAAGTTAAATATAAAGAATTACACAACCCGGGAAAATAGTGCCTGGACTAACTAACCATTGTTGGAGCATAATTGATATGGGACCCTATATGGTCCATAGTAGTGACAAATCACCCTAAAGAAAAAACTGGAAGGAATAAAAAACTGGAAGGAGTAAAAAAGAGGGGCTCTTCTTGTGCCAATTGGGGTTAGGCAGAGGCAAATCTATTCCCTAGTAGTAAAACGGAAAAGGGAGTATTCCCTATTCATTCTCAGTCACAAAATCTTATTAGTTATGCTCTTGAAGTGAGTGTTCTGGCAGTAAGTCGGATCAAAAAGAAGCCATGTCTAAATTTTCGTTCAAGCCATAAGGCTGTAATGTGACTAATTTTTTGATCCAAAAGGATTCTCTTCTCCTAAGAGTTATTAAGGCATCCTTATTAGATCTAGATATCATCTCTATGGGTGTGATCCTCATAGGGTCTTTGTGTGTCTTGTGGAGATTCAGACAGTGTCTTGAGACACTGTGCGATTTAGATAATTTTTTTATATTGTAGGAGTGTTCACCCCATCTTTTTTTGACCCTACGGCAAGTGCGACCTACGTATTGTACCCCACATTTGCAGCTAAGCAAATATATTACAAAAGATGTTTCACATGTCATACGATTCTGGATCACAAATGATTCTCCTGTAACAAAAGATGTGAAAGATGATACTCTGTGTGATATGAAAGAGCACATACCACAACGTTTTCTAAAACATTTGGAGACCATATGCTTCTGTTTATTAGTGTCCCATGGAATACCTGGGAATAAATTATTGTTGGTGGATTTGTCCCTGACAATTTTACTCGGGGCTAGAGCTGTTTTTAAAGTTGGGGCCCTCCTATACACTACCTTGGGTTTATCACCCAAAATTTGCTTAAGGGTAGGATCATTGGTAAGGATAGACCAGTGTTTCTTGAGTATTTTGTTAACTTCAAGATGGTGAGAATTATATCTAGTAATGAAGAGAGGGGGGTTAGTATCCTTAAAGACAGTTTGGTTTTTAGCTTTATTAATGAAATAACTCGACCTATCTTCTTTCCTAACCCTATCCATCTCCCTGGATATCAGGTCTGGAGGATAGCCTTTTTCAAGAAATCTCTCGCCAATAATGCTGGCTTGTGTATCATAATCATCAATAGATGAACAATTCCTCCTGATACGTCTAAATTGCCCGTAAAGGACATTCATTTTCCATTGTTGATAAATGTTCCAATTATTAGTGAATGTACAACATGAGTGTTCATTATAATCTTGAGAACTAGCGGTATGAATTTGAGTAATGTGATGCTATGTTCTAACACAGTGGAACATTTCTATTTGACATTACTCATATAGTCCTAGTATCAGTATCTAATGTATTAATATGTTCCTTGATTGTTTGATCACAGTGCAATGCTACTATGTATGGTTGTTGCATTGTAACATATTCCTGCTTTTGCCGTAACAGATTATTGCTTGCATTTGACTTTTATATTTTGTTGGCTACTTTTATGCGGGAGTCTGTTACTTTAATGCAATAACAGCTGCACTGCGTTTTTTGTCAAAGGGTTCCGATAATCTGTACTTTGATTTATTTACTCATTTTAGAATTGGTGTTCTGTTTAGTTTTAATGATGTTTTGTATATATATGTTGTTCAGAAAGAATTTGTATCAACTTTAGAGATAGTTAAAACTATTTTGTTTATAGAATGTTGAGTCGTAGGTGAGAATTCTGTATGCTGATTGGCTACTCACCTTAGTTACCTATGATTTAACAGCTGTCTGTAACACCTTTTCTCCCAGCTCTGATGAACCGCTTGTGAAGCGGGAAACGCGTCAGCGGGGTCTGTTTGCTGTGCCTGCTATGTTCTATACGTTTTGATATGTAATAAATACTATTTTACCTGCGAATCTCTCCCGGTCCTTCTTTACAGCACTGTTGCAGAATCTGTTTCTTTTTAGGGACATTATACCCTTCAGGTCTGAATTCAGAATTTGACTTAACCCCTTTCATTTTTATACAGCTTCATCTATAAGTGAATCTAGTATTGGGTTTTCATCTCTGTCTATAAAGTACATATGAAGTATATTCCTTTTATAAGAATATATATTTAACACTTTTTAATATTATAGTCTAGGTAATTTCTTACAGTCAACAGACACTAGTCATACATCTTGAAAAAGCCTCTAGCTAAGGCGAAATGCATCGATTGCATGACTGTGTCTGTCTCAGGGGCTCAGGATCATTGTGAGCCCTAACTCTGCGCAGAGTAAAAAAGAACTAGAGTACCCTACGAGGGTGCACTTACACAAGCCGACTTTGAAAGGCAGCCATTGGCCTGATCGTCACACGTGACGCGGAAGGAGCAAAGACCAGTAATCACTGCTGAACCACTGACTGTGGAGTAACACAAGACGCGGCAGCGTCTGAAAAGGACTACTACATATAAGATATCGAGGTGAGGATTAACCTTATAAAAGAACGGCATATGGCATTTCTTACAACAAATGGTGACTTTCCCTCACCCGCTAAAATTGGGAGGCCTGGCAAACAAGTTATTTAAAAGTTGCCAAGTCTGTGAAGATGAAAGGTTTTGTTGATTCTCTACAATATGTTATACAAGTTTGAACTGTAAGAACAGGATCCGTTACTACATCTCAGTGACTTTATAGATTATACTTGGGATTTTTCTTATGTCCTAAAACACAGTGTTATACTAATGACTTTTTATGATCTATAATAGAATAAATCTTGTTTTATAGTGTTTAACAGCCTCAGTGAGTTAGGAGGCTTTAAGTTTAATATTATTTTTGCAGTGTATATAGATAAAGTATTACTTGTATTTTTAACATATAAGACATTTTATTAGTGACCGGTCACATATTTATTTATGCAAATATATGCGGATATATCGAAATTGTGTTTAATAAAATATTATAATGATAGGATCTACTGCATTTAAACTCTTTCTTCTCACTGATTGACAGGGTCGGATTGGCCTACCAGAATACCAGGAAATTTCCCGGTGTGCTGCAGCAGCTAGGGCTGGAAAGCTGCAATTTAAAGGGGTGATTAATGGATGCAATTGGGTTGTAGGGTGCCTATATAACATCAATCTGGCCATTTTATTTAAAGCAAAGTAAAATATTTTACTTCTTAAAAGATGTTGGGGAAGAAGTATGTCAGTAATCCCCTTTGAGAAAAAATGGGGTATGTGCATTCTTCCTACTCAACATAAAATAGTACTGGTCTTAATATTTTTCCAGTTCTGCTTTTTTGTCATACAAAATGTCTATATCTTCTAAAGGGCAAGTTTGAAAGTATAAAATAATTAATAAAAGTAATTATAAAATGAATCAAAATTCTGTGCAATTTTTAAATGTCCATTAATTCATACTATTGATTAAGTTGAAAAACCTGCTTTAATATTAGAGAGTCTTTGGGATACATTTATCAATGTTAAAACGGACAAGGTTCCCATTTAGTAATTACAGCAATGTATAATACATTGTAAAACACTGCTGCCTTAGGCCTAGATTTGGAGTTTTGTCGGTAACGACCCGAAAAACTAACGCCGGCTTTTTTCTGTCCGCACCATAAAAATAACTCTGGTATCGGAGTCCACATAAAGGCTGCGTTAGGCTCCAAAAAAGGAGCGTAGAGCATTTTTAACGCAGCTTCAACTCTCGATACCAGAGTTGCTTACAGACGCGGCCAGCCTCAAAAACGTGCTCGTGCACGATTCCCCCATAGGAAACAATGGGGCTGTTTGAGCTGAAAAAAAACCTAACACCTGCAAAAAAGCCGCGTTCAGCTCAGGGCCGTCTTTATTACTGACTGGACCCTGGGCAAACATTTTCTTGCCCCCCCCCTCCCCCATGCAATTTCGATCTCCACCCCAATATACCAAAAAAACAACTAAATCACTGCTGGGCTAATCATTAAAAAAAATTGCAATATGTGAAACTGGACCTAAGCAGTACTAATAAGTAAATAAATATATAAATTCCTCCCCTCTGGATTAATTTAATATGCTTTTGAATGTGATTCTGGTGTGAGGTTAGCTGGTTAAAGAGATTTAGGGCAGCCAACAGGAGCAAAGCAAGGTAAAGACTGAGGCGGAAGCATAGAGGTGCAGACAGATATAAGTTTACTGACTGGAACAGTAGAACTACTATGGGAAGCTGTAAAATCTGAAACAGAGAGAAATAAAAACTATAAAAATAAACCTTACCTTAATGTGTGAAGTATCAGCATGACACTATACATCAGCCACAGCAGCACATGTCACTACTTTGCTAGGAACAAGTTCCCTCTCATCCTGCACTAGACAATGCTGCATGGGGGACGGGCATGTGTACACTCACTTATTCTTTTCACTGACACCTTTCTACAAAACACTGTTTTCCTAACAAACTTCAGTTAGTTGATCTTAGAGCCACAGCAGAAAGAGCAGGGCTAAGGGGACCAGCAGACTGGATGCTGTCTACCCAAGGCTGCATGGATACAGACGAGTCACACAGCCTCAAGACTGAAGAGAGCAGTGTGTGCAGCTGCACAGATGCTCAAATCCTCACGTGCCTGCCACTCCAGCTTTCTGCTGCATGCGCCTATAGTGAGCCCTACCCAGAAACAATCTCCACCACCAGAGCAGTTACCTGGTGACAGTAGTAACCCCAGCAGGACCTTTTCTGATGCAGTGGGATTGACTGGATGCCTAGTTAGGGCTTAGCATCCAGTGCTGCACAGTGCACATCTAAAACAGCACATGGCACTAGCTTGGAATGTCACATGACATCGGCATGGTCTGGCACAGTTTCTCACAAATAAATATAAGCAAAGAACTTTTGACTGTGACAATATTAGGACTGACTGTGTGTGTCCTCCATGTCACATGACATCAGCAGTCTGGCATGAACTAAAAAAAAAAAAATTTTTTTTTTTTTTTTTTTTTTTTTTTTTTTAGGACTCTTGGGCCCCTCAACAAAGACTGGGCCCAGGGCAGCTGCCCCTTTTGCCCTGTGTTAAAGACGGTCCTGGTTCAGCTCCTAACGCAGCCCCATTGTTTGCTATGCGGTAACCCTTCCTACGTCTGCACTTAACAATCTAACATGTACCCCGAGTCTAAACACCCCTAACCTTACACTTATTAACCCCTAATCTGCCGCCCCCGCTATCGCTGACCCCTGCATATTATTATTAACCCCTAATCTTCCGCTCCGTAAACCGCCGCTACTTACATTATCCTTATGTACCCCTAATCTGCTGCCCTAACATCGCCGACCCCTATATTATATTTATTAACCCCTAATCTGCCCCCCACAACGTCGCCTCCACCTGCCTACACTTATTAACCCCTAATCTGCCGACCGGACCTGAGTGCTACTATAATAAAGTTATTAACCCCTAATCCGCCTCACTAACCCTATATTAAATTGTATTAACCACTAATCTGCCCTCCCTAACATCGCCGACACCTAACTTCAATTATTAACCCCTAATCTGCCGACCGGAGCTCACCGCTATTCTAATAAATGGATTAACCCCTAAAGCTAAGTCTAACCCTAACACTAACACCCCCCTAACTTAAATATAATTTAAATCTAACAAAATAAATTAACTCTTATTAAATAAATTATTCCTATTTAAAGCTAAATACTTACCTGTAAAATAAATCCTAATATAGCTACAATATAAATTATATTTATATTATAGCTATTTTAGGATTTATATTTATTTTACAGGTAACTTTGTATTTATTTTAACCAGGTACAATAGCTATTAAATAGTTAAGAACTATTTAATAGCTAAAATAGTTAAAATAATTACAAATTTACCTGTAAAATAAATCCTAACCTAAGTTACAATTAAAACTAACACTATACTATCAATAAATTAATTAAATAAAATACCTACAATTACCTACAATTAACCTAACACTACACTATCAATAAATTAATTAAATAAACTACCTACAATTAACCTAACACTACATTATCAATAAATTAATTAAATACAATTCCTACAAATAAATACAAATAAATAAACTTGCTAAAGTACAAAAAATAAAAAAGAACTAAGTTACAAAAAATAAAAAAATATCTACAAACATAAGAAAAATATTACAACAATTTTAAACTAATTACACCTACTCTAAGCCCCCTAATAAAACAACAAAGCCCCCCAAAATAAAAAATGCCCTACCCTATTCTAAATTACTAAAGTTAAAAGCTCTTTTACCTTACCAGCCCTGAACAGGGCCCTTTGCGGGGCATGCCCCAAGAAGTTCAGCTCTTTTGCCTGTAAAAAAAAACATACAATACCCCCCCCCCAACATTACAACCCACCACCCACATACCCCTAATCTAACCCAAACCCCCCTTAAATAAACCTAACACTAAGCCCCTGAAGATCATCCTACCTTGTCTTCACCTCACCAGGTATCACCGATCCGTCCTGGCTCCAAAATCTTCATCCAACCCAAGCGGGGGTTGGCGATCCATCATCCGGTGCCTGAAGAGGTCCAGAAGAGGCTCCAAAGTCTTCATCCTATCCGGGAAGAAGAGGCGATCCGGACCGGCAACCATCTTGATCCAAGCGGCATCTTCTATCTCCATCCGATGACGACCGGCTCCATCCTGAAGACCTCCACCGCGGACCCATCTTCTTCCGGCGACGTCCAACTGCAGAATGACGGTTCCTTTAAGGAATCAGCCAATCAGGAACAGCCAATATCGGAACAGCCAATAGAATGCGAGCTCAATCTGATTGGCTGATTGGATCAGCCAATCGGATTGAACTTGATTCTGAATGGCTGATTCCATCAGCCAATCAGAATATTCCTACCTTAATTCCGATTGGCTGATAGAATTCTATCAGCCAATCGGAATTCGAGGGACGCCATCTTGGATGACGTCCCTTAAAGGAACCGTCATTCTGCAGTTGGACGTCGCCGGAAGAAGATGGGTCCGCGGTGGAGGTCTTCAGGATGGAGCCGGTCGTCATCGGATGAAGATAGAAGATGCCGCTTGGATCAAGATGGTTGCCGGTCCGGATCGCCTCTTCTTCCCGGATAGGATGAAGACTTTGGAGCCTCTTCTGGACCTCTTCAGGCACCGGATGATGGATCGCCAACCCCCGCTTGGGTTGGATGAAGATTTTGGAGCCAGGACGGATCGGTGATACCTGGTGAGGTGAAGACAAGGTAGGATGATCTTCAGAGGCTTAGTGTTAGGTTTATTTAAGGGGGGTTTGGGTTAGATTAGGGGTATGTGGGTGGTGGGTTGTAATGTTGGGGGGGGGTATTGTATGGTTTTTTTTTTACAGGCAAAAGAGCTAAACTTCTTGGGGCATGCCCCGCAAAGGGCCCTGTTCAGGGCTGGTAAGGTAAAAGAGCTTTTAACTTTAGTAATTTAGAATAGGGTAGGGCATTTTTTATTTTGGGGGGCTTTGTTGTTTTATTAGGGGTCTTAGAGTAGGTGTAATTAGTTTAAAATTGTTGTAATATTTTTCTTATGTTTGTAGATATTTTTTTTATTTTTTGTAACTTAGTTCTTTTTTATTTTTTGTACTTTAGCAAGTTTATTTATTTGTATTTATTTGTAGGAATTGTATTTAATTAATTTATTGATAGTGTAGTGTAAGGTTAATTGTAGGTAGTTTATTTAATTAATTTATTGATAGTGTAGTGTTAGGTTAATTGTAGGAAATTGTAGGTATTTTATTTAATTAATTTATTGATAGTATAGTGTTAGTTTTAATTGTAACTTAGGTTAGGATTTATTTTACAGGTAAATTTGTAATTATTTTAACTATTTTAGCTATTAAATAGTTCTTAACTATTTAATAGCTATTGTACCTGGTTAAAATAAATACAAAGTTACCTGTAAAATAAATATTAATCCTAAAATAGCTACAATATAATTATAATTTATATTGTAGCTATATTAGGATTTATTTTACAGGTAAGTATTTAGCTTTAAATAGGAATAATTTATTTAATAAGAGTTAATTTATTTCGTTAGATTTAAATTATATTTAACTTAGGGGGGTGTTAGTGTTAGGGTTAGACTTAGCTTTAGGGGTTAATCCATTTATTAGAATAGCGGTGAGCTCCGGTCGGCAGATTAGGGGTTAATAATTGTAATTAGGTGTCGGCGATGTTAGGGAGGGCAGATTAGGGGTTAATACTATTTATTATAGGGTTAGTGAGGCGGATTAGTGGTTAATAACTTTATTATAGTAGCGCTCAGGTCCGCTCGGCAGATTAGGGGTTAATAAGTGTAGGCAGGTGGAGGCTACGTTGTGGGGGGCAGATTAGGGGTTAATAAATATAATATAGGGGTCGGCGGTGTTAGGGGCAGCAGATTAGGGGTACATAAGGATAACGTAGGTGGCGGCGCTTTGCGGTCGGCAGATTAGGGGTTAATAAGTGTAGGCAGGTGGAGGCGACGTTGTGGGGGGCAGATTAGGGGTTAATAAATATAATATAGGGGTCGGCGGTGTTAGGGGCAGCAGATTAGGGGTACATAAGGATAACGTAGGTGGCGGTCGGCAGATTAGGGGTTAAAAAAATTTATTCGAGTGTCGGCGATGTGGGGGGACCTCGGTTTAGGGGTACATAGGTAGTTTATGGGTGTTAGTGTACTTTAGAGTACAGTAGTTAAGAGCTTTATAAACCGGCGTTAGCCCAGAAAGCTCTTAACTACTGACTTTTTTCCTGCGGCTGGAGTTTTGTCGTTAGATGTCTAACGCTCACTTCAGAAACGACTCTAAATACCGGAGTTAGAAAGATCCCATTGAAAAGATAGGATACGCAATTGACGTAAGGGGATCTGCGGTATGGAAAAGTCGCGGCTGAAAAGTGAGCGTTAGACCCTATTTTGAGTGACTCCAAATACCAGCGGTAGCCTAAAACCAGCGTTAGGAGCCTCTAACGCTGGTTTTCACGGCTAACGCCAAACTCTAAATCTAGGCCATAGAGTGCTAAAGACATACGCATACTCCTGAGATTCTGAAAAGGCTACCTAGATTATCTCTTCAATAAAGAATACCAAGAGAATAAAGCTAATTTGATAATAGAAGTAATTTGGAGTTGTTTAAAGGGACATACAACTCAAAATGTTTCTTTCAAGATTCAGGCAGAACATACAATTTTAAATAACTTTCCAATTTACTTCTATTAGCAAATGTTCTTCATTTTCTTGTTAGCCTTTGTTTAAAAGCAGGAAGGTAAGTTCATTGAGTGTGCATGTGTCTGCAAGCACTATATGGCAGTGGTTTTGCAACAATGTTATACATTAGCAAGGGCACTAGATGGCAGCACTATTTGTGGATTTTTCACCTTTATTTAGCACTATTTCCTGTCATGCAGTGCTCCATTCATGTGCATACTACGGCCCCTATTTAACAAGGTCTGGCGGACCTGATACAGAGAGCAATACACTCTCCATATTCAGCATTGCACCATCAGCTCACAAGAGCTGCTGGTGCAACGCTGCCCCCTGCAGACTCGCGGCCAATGGGCAGCCAGCAGGGGGATGTCAATCAACCCGATCGTACTTGATCGGGTTGATTTCCGGCGATGTCTGTCCGCCTGCTCAGAGCAGGACTTACCAGAAACACGGGCCGTCAAGCTCCTTTCGGACATTGATAGATAGGCCCCTACCTATCTAGACATCTAGTTAAAAAGAATAACAAGGGAACAAAGCAATTTTATAATAGAAGTAAATGGTAAACTTTTTTTTAAATCATGAAAGAATAATTTTGTGTTTCATGTCCCTTTAAAGCTTCATGCTGTATCTGAATCATGAAAGTTTGTGTGACATTGCAGCCCCTTTAATTAAAAAACAACAACAGTTTCTAATGACTAATTTGTGATGAAAAAAATAAAATAAAAATGGTTTCATTAAAGATGGGTTCCTGTGTCATTCTGTTTTGTTGAAGTTTGACAATTTTATTGGTTAGTTAATGGAAGTTCATTAACTCCTTTATCCTAAGGGGACAGTCTTCAGGGCAGCAAAGTAGAAACCGAACAGCAGCTTAAAGGTTCATGAGACCTATTTTTTTTCTTTTATGATTTAGAAAGAGCATGCAATTTTAAACAACTTTCCAATTAATGTCTATATTCTAATTTGCTTCATGCTCTTGATATCCTCTGTTGAAAAGCCTATCTAAATGTGCTCAGTAGCTGCTAATTGGGGGCTGCACATAGATGCCTTGTATGATTGGCTCACCTATGTGCATTGCTCTTTCTTCAACAAAGGATGTCTAAAGAATGAACACAATTAGATAATAGAAGTAAATTTGAATGTTGTTTAAAAATGTATACTCTACCTGAATCATGAAAGAAAAATGTTAGGTTTCATGTTCCTTTAAACTAAAATAAAATAGTAGTTTGCTTTACTGTTTCAAACCAACAGCATAAAAAAATTGCTTTTTTTATATTTAGGATTGGCCAAGACCAAAAGTGATGCTTCTATAATTGTTGGCTGATACAGGAATTACTAAAACAGTTCAGTTCAGCAAAATGTGATGACGGCGTGGTACAAATCTGTCAGAGGTTCTACACCCATGTACATGACTAAGGGCAACATGCCTGAAACCTTGTCCTGTACTGTACATACACCTTGGAGATGATTTAATAAACGTGTGGATTTTGGAAGATTTGGTGAGTGCGGCTGACTTTTGAACTGAGAAGTTGATACAGAAATTAATCAGCTGACAATGAAATTGCTGGATATTGTTATTGAATAGTTTAAATTTGAACTATTAAACTTTTTCCCATCTGTAGAAAAGTCTTTCCCGTCTTTAAAATAACCGTTTTAATGGCATGAGCAAACTATATTTTTGCTGCATTATTATTCATTCCTAGTGACTATATTCGCAGATGCACTGTGAATTTAATTCTCCCTTTTATGTTTAATAATAACATATTACAGAAAAAAAATATAAACTGTACCCAAGTTTAAATCCCTGATTTTATAAACACAAAATAGTCTAAAGATACTTTAACTAAAAGAGTGTTACCTGCTTTGATGAATATGTCAGAGCAGTAAGTAGTGTTTCCAACCTTAAGCATCTGTTATATCTTTGGTTTTCTTAGTTTTCAGCTGTCTTATTTAACTTGACTTATCTCCCTCCTGTGTTTGCTGCTGTGCTATAGGGACTAGTGAGAAAGGGAACATCAGGGACATGTTAATCTTTTAATGGGTAGCAAACGAATATAGTTAGTAAAATAAAAAAGTAAGAATTATACTGGTTACCTCAACATGCAAAAAGTGAGCTTCAAATTATCAAATTCATAACTATTAGTTTTCCATTTTATGTGAACCTTAAAGTATTAAAAATTAAAAATATTCTATAGGTCTTAGTAGTACTCTGTCAGAAAAGTGAATATCTAGAGCTAAATGATCACATTTGCCCATATGCAACCACCTCAGTATGGCATAAAAATGTACAAGTTGTTGTGAAATGTAAGTGGAATACAAGTATTTATGCTGTATTTGGCCTCTATAAATATGTTGGATTTCCTTTTCAATTGATACTAGTTGTGTCATATTGCTAAATATATAGTCCTAGATTATGAGTAGAAGGCTATTGATAGCTAGTGATGTTGCGAATTGTTCGCCGGCGAACATAGCTTGTTCGCGTCTGCAGCGGTGGGCGAACAAATGCGTTGTTTGATCCGCCCCCTAATCGTCATCATTGAGTAAACTTTGACCCTGTATCTCACAGTCTGCAGACACATTACAGCCAATCAGCAGCAGACACTCCCTCCCAGACCCTCCCAGCTCCTGGGCAGCAGCCATTTTAGATTCATTCTGATCCTGCATTGTTAGTGAGAGGAGGGACAGTGTAGCTGCTGCTGATTTTTTAGGGAAATTGATAGCTAGACTAGTGTATTCAGTGTCCACTACAGTCCTGAAGGACTCATCTGATCTTTGCTGTTTGGACAGCACCCCAAAAAGCCCTTTTTAGGGTTAGAACATCAGTCGTTATTTTTTTTTTTTTGCCTGTGTAATTTTGACTGTGAAACATCAGTCTGCTAGTGTAATCTAATTGCAGTTGCCTGCCTGCAGTGCCACCACTCATATCTGTTGTAACAGTAGTGTAAATTTAAAAAAACCAAACTTTTTGACTGTGAAACATCAGTCTTCTAGTGTAATCTAATAGCAGTTGCCTGCCTGCCAGCGTGTGTGCCAGGCCCACTTGCCAACTAGTGCCACCACTCATATCTGTTGTAACAGTAGTGTAAATATTTAAAAAAAAACTTTTTTGACTGTGAAACATCAGTCTGCTGGTGTAATCTAATTGCAGTTGCCTGTCTGCCAGCGTGTGTGCCAGACCCACTTGCCAACTACTGCCACCACTCCTATCTGTTGTAACAGTAGTGTAAATATTTAAAAAAAAACTTTTTTGACTGTGAAACATCAGTCTGCTAGTGTAATCTAATTGCAGTTGCCTGTCTGCCAGCGTGTGTGCCAGGCCCACTTGCTAAGTACCACCACTCATATCTGTTGTAACAGTAGTGTAAATATTTAAAAAAAAATCTTTTTTGACTGTGAAACATCAATCTGCTAGTGTAATCTAATTGCAGTTGCCTGCCTGCCAGCGTGTGTGCCAGGTCCATTTGCCAACTAGTGCCACCACTCATATTTGTTGTAACAGTAGTGTAAATATTTTTAAAAAAAACTTTTTTGACTGTGAAACATCAGTCTGCTAGTGTAATCTAATTGCAGTTGCCTGCCTGCCAGCGTGTGTGCCAGGCCCACTTGCCAACTAGTGCCACCACTCATATTTGTTGTAACAGTAGAGTAAATATTTTTTAAAAAAACTTTTTTGACTGTGAAACATCAGTCTGCTTGTGTAATCTAATTGCAGTTGCCTGCCTGCCAGCGTGTGTGCCAGGCCCACTTGCCAACTAGTGCCACCACTCATATTTGTTATAGCAGTAGTGTAAATATTTAAAAAAAAAACTTTTTTGACTGTGAAACATCAGTCTGCTAGTGTAATCTAATTGCAGTTGCCTGCCTGCCAGCGTGTGTACCAGTTCCACTTGCCAACTAGTGCCACCACTCATATTTGTTGTAACAGTAGTGTAAATATTTAAAAAAAAAAACTTTTTTGACTGTGAAACATCAGTCTGCTAGTGTAATCTAATTGCAGTTGCATGCCTGCAGTGCCACCACTCATATCTGTTGTAACAGTAGTGTAAATTTAAAAAAAACAAACTTTTTTGACTGTGAAACATCAGTCTGCTAGTGTAATCTAATAGCAGTTGCCTGCCTGCCAGCGTGTGTGCCAGGCCCACTTGCCAACTACTGCCACCACTCATATCTGTTGTAACAGTAGTGTAAATATTTTTAAAAAAACTTTTTTGACTGTGAAACATCAGTCTGCTAGTGTAATCTAATTGCAGTTGCCTGTCTGTCAGCGTGTGTGCCAGACCCACTTGCCAACTAGTGCCACCACTCATATCTGTTGTAACAGTAGTGTAAATATTTAAAAAAAAAAACTTTTTTGACTGTGAAACATCAGTCTGCTAGTGTAATCTAATTGCAGTTGCCTGCCTGCCAGCGTGTGTGCCAGGCCCACTTGCTAAGTGCCACCACTCATATCTGTTATAACAGTAGTGTAAATATTTTTAAAAAAAACTTTTTTGACTGTGAAACATCAGTCTGCTAGTGTAATCTAATTGCAGTTGCCTGCCTGCCAGCTTGTGTGCCAGGTCCATTTGCCAACTAGTGCCACCACTCATATTTGTTGTAACAGTAGTGTAAATATTTAAAAAAAAAACTTTTTTGACTGTGAAACATCAGTCTGCTAGTGTAATCTAATTGCAGTTGCCTGCCTGCCAGCGTGTGTGCCAGGCCCACTTGCCAACTAGTGCCACCACTCATATTTGTTGTAACAGTAGTGTAAATATTAAAAAAAAAAACTTTTTTGACTGTGAAACATCAGTCTGCTTGTGTAATCTAATTGCAGTTGCCTGCCTGCCAGCGTGTGTGCCAGGCCCACTTGCCAACTAGTGCCACCACTCATATTTGTTGTAACAGTAGTGTAAATATTTAAAAAAAAAACTTTTTTGACTGTGAAACATCAGTCTGCTAGTGTAATCTAATTGCAGTTGCCTGCCTGCCAGCGTGTGTGCCAGGCCCACTTGCCAACTAGTGCCACCACTCATATTTGTTGTAACAGTAGTGTAAATATTTAAAAAAAAAACGTTTTTGACTGTGAAACATCAGTCTGCTAGTGTAATCTAATTGCAGTTGCGTGTGTGCCAGTTCCACTTGCCAACTAGTGCCACCACTCATATTTGTTGTAACAGTAGTGTAAATATTTTAAAAAAAACTTTTTTGACTGTGAAACATCAGTCTGCTTGTGTAATCTAATTGCAGTTGCCTGCCTGCCAGCGTGTGTGCCAGGCCCACTTGCCAACTAGTGCCACCACTCATATTTGTTGTAACAGTAGTGTAAATATTTAAAAAAAAAACTTTTTTGACTGTGAAACATCAGTCTGCTAGTGTAATCTAATTGCAGTTGCCTGCCTGCCAGCGTGTGTGCCAGGCCCACTTGCCAACTAGTGCCACCACTCATATTTGTTGTAACAGTAGTGTAAATATTTTAGAAAAAACTTTTTTGACTGTGAAACATCAGTCTGCTAGTGTAATCTAATTGCAGTTGCCTGCCTGCCTGCCAGCGTGTGTGCCAGGCCCACTTGCCAACTAGTGCCACCACTCATATTTGTTATAGCAGTAGTGTAAATATTTTTTTAAAAAACTTTTTTGACTGTGAAACATCAGTCTGCTAGTGTAATCTAATTGCAGTTGCCTGCCTGCCAGTGTGTGTGGCAGGCCCACTTGCCAACTAGTGCCACCACTCATATCTGTTGTAACAGTAGTGTAAATTAAAAAAAAAAACTTTTTTGACTGTGAAACATCAGTCTGCTAGTGTAATCTAATTGCAGTTGCCTGCCTGCCAGCGTGTGTGCCAGGCCCACTTGCCAACTAGTGCCACCACTCATATTTGTTTTAGCAGTAGTGTAAATATTCTAAAAAAAACTTTTTTGACTGTGAAACATCAGTCTGCTAGTGTAATCTAATTGCAGTTGCCTGCCTGCCAGCGTGTGTTCCAGGCCCACTTGCCAACTAGTGCCACCACTCATATTTGTTGTAACAGTAGTATAAATATTTAAAAAAAACTTTTTTTGACTGTGAAACATCCGTCTGCTAGTGTAATCTAATTGCAGTTGCCTGCCTGCCAGCGTGTGTGCCAGGCCCATTTGAGAACTAGTGCCACCACTCATATTTGTTGTAACAGTAGTGTAAATATTTTTTTTAAAAAACTTTTTTGACTGTGAAACATCAGTCTGCTAGTGTAATCTAATTGCAGTTGCCTGCCTGCCAGCGTGTGTGCCAGGCCCACTTGCCAACTAGTGCCACCACTCATATCTGTTGTAACAGTAGTGTAAGTATTTAAAAAATAAACTTTTATGACTGTGAAACATCAGTCTGCTTTTTTGTGTCAGGCTCACAGTGTATACTGTGCCCACTTGCCCTGTGCCACCACTCATATCTTGTTTAATAGTAGTGTAAGTGTACATTTAAAAAAAAAAAAACTTTTTGGATTGTGAAACATCAGTCTGCTTTTTTGTGTCAGGCTCACAGCGTATACTGTGTCCACTTGCCCAGTGGCAACAATCATATTTTGTTTAATAGTAGTGTAAGTGTACATTTAAAAAAAAAATGACAGGCAGATGCAGGCCACCTCGCAGATGTCGTCATGGTCGTGGTGCTGTGATTCCCTTTGACCCTACAATAATGCCCAGTGTTCAGAGGCCACGTACCATGAACGCGAAAAGTTCTGAGGAGGACCTAGTTGAATGGCTAACACAGGACACCCAATCTTCTACAGCCTCCTCTCGGAACCTTGACGCACCATCCATCTCCAGCTTAGCTTCGGACACCTATCAAGTGACCACTCGCCCGCCTGCCGCCACCACCAACACTAGCACCACAGCTTCTTCACTTGATCTGTCAGAGGAGTTATTGACAAATCAGTTTGAAGAAATGAGTGATGCGCAACCCTCATTGAAAGAGGATGTAGATAACAGTGAATGTCTCAGTCAGGCAGCATTACAGACATGGAAGTATGGTGTGATGATGATGATGTTGTACCCGCTGCTGCTTCCTTTGTTGATTTGTCAGATACAAGTGAAGCGGTTGATGATGATGCGTCCGTGGATGTCACATGGGTGCCCGCTAGAAGAGAAGAAGAAGAGGGGGAAAGTTCAGATGGGGAGACAAAGAGGAAGAGGAGGAGACGAGTTGGAAGCAGGGGGAGGTCATCGCAAGGAGCTAGTGGCACAGTCAGACAGCATGCATTGGCACCTGGGGTCAGCCAGACAGCACGCCAATCAACACATGCTGTTGCCACCACCAGAATGCCGTCATTGCAGAGCTCAGCAGTGTGGCATTATTTTTGTGTGTCTGCCTCTGACAACAGCGATACCATTTGCAACCTGTGCCAAAAGAAACTGAGTCGTGGGAAGTCCAACACCCACCTAGGTACAACTGCTTTGCGAAGGCACATGATCTCACATCACACATGCCGATGGGAGGAACACATGAGTAGAAGCAGCACACAAACTCAAAGCCGCCATCCTCCTCCTGGTCCAGCATCTTCAGCCACGTCAACCACTGCTGTCCTCCTTGCCCCCTCTCAACCATCCGCCACTCCGTCTCTCTTCTGTAGCAGTTCCTGCTCATCTGCCCACAGTCAGGTGTCTGTCAAGGACATGTTTGAGCGTAAGAAGCCAATGTCCCAAAGTCACCCCCTTGCCCGGCGTCTGACAGCTGGCTTGTCTGAACTCTTAGGCCGCCAGCTTTTACCATACAAGCTGGTGGAGTCTGAGGCGTTCAAAAAATTTGTAGCTATTGGGATACCGCAGTGGAAGGTACCCGGCCAAAATTTATTTGCACAAAAGGCAATCCCCAACCTGTACTCAATTGTGCAAAAGAAAGAAATGGCATGTCTGGCACACAGTGTTGGGGCAAGGGTCCATCTGACCACTGATAGCTGGTCTGCAAAGCATGGTCAGGGCAGGTATATCACCTACACTGCGCATTGGGTAAACCTGCTGACGGCTGCCAAGTATGGAATGCGTGGCTCTGCAGAGGAGTTGGTGACACTGTCATGACTTGCAGGCAGGCCTGCTGCTACCTCTTTTACTCCTCCTACTCCATCCTCTTCCATAACCTCTTTCTCGGCTGAGTCCTCTTCTGCTGCTGCATCTTGCTCCACATCAACGGCACTCCCCCAGCTCCACAGGTACTATTCCACATCCCGGATACGGCAGTGTCACGCCATCTTGGGGTTGACTTGCCTGAAAGCAGAGAGTCACACCGGAACAGCACTCCTGTCCGCCCTGAACGCACAGGTGGATCAGTGGCTGACTCCGCACCAACTGGAGATCTGCAAAGTGGTTTCTGACAATGAAAGTAATTTGTTGGCAGCATTGAAATTGGGCAAGTTGACACATGTGCCGTGCATGGCACATGTGTGTAATCTGATCGTACAACGCTTTGTGCATAAGTACCTAGGCTTACAGGACGTCCTAAAGCAGGCCAGGAAGGTGTGTGGCCATTTCAGGCGTTCCTACACGGCCATGGCGAATTTTGCAGATATCCAGCGGCGAAACAACATGCCGGTGAGGCGCTTGATTTGCGACAGCCCGACAAGTTGGAATTCAACACTAATAATGTTCGACCGCCTGCTCCAACAAGAAAAAGCAGTGAATGAGTATTTGTATGACCGGGTTGCTAGGACAGAGGATTGTGAGGAAGAGGAGTCAGAGGAGGAATGTGGCTTTGAGGAGGAGGAGGAGAAAGACCAACCACAACAGGCATCCCAGGGTGCTCGTTGTCACCTATATGGTACCCATGGTGTTGTACATGGCTGGGGGGAAGAACATACCTTCAGTGAGATCAGTGAGGATGAGGAATGGGACATGAGTAGCTCGGCATCCAAACTTGTGCAAATGGGGTCTTTCATGCTGTCGTGCCTTTTGAGTGACCCTCGTATAAAAAAACTGAAGGAAAACTACCTGTACTGAGTGTCCACGCTACTAGACTCCCGGTATAAGCATAAAGTGCCTGAAATGTTACCAAATTCCCGCAAGTCGGAAAGGATGCAGCAGTTCCAAAATAAATTAAAAAGTATGCTTTACACAGTGTATAAGGGTGATGTCACAGCACAACGGGAATCTAACAGGGGAAGAGGGGAAAGTAATCATCTGACTCCCACGACCACGCCGGCAAGGACAGGATGCTTTACAGACTCCTATGCATCACCACAGCCCTTCGGGGTCCACCCTCAGAGAACGACTTTACCGACAGGTAGCAGACTATCTCGCCTTAACTGCAGATCTCAACACTCTGAGGAGCGATGAACCCCTTGACTACTGAGTGTGCAGGCTTGACCTGTGGCCTGAGCTATCCCAATTTTCTATAGAACTTCTGGCCTGCCCCGCTTCAAGTGTCCTGTCAGAAAGGACCTTCAGTGCTGGAGGAGGTATTGTCACTGAGAAGAGAAGTTGGCTAGGTCAAAAAAGTCTAGATTACCTCACTTTTATTAAGATGAATGAGGGATGGATCCCGAAGGAACTGACATTGGGCGATACATTAGAGTAAAAAAGGCCTAATGAGATGATCTGCGTGGGATATAAATGGTCCACAAGCTGCTGTATGTTATCTCTGATTGCCGTATGACTTGCGTGACTTATCCGCCACCAACTAGTGTTCAAGCCGCAATGTTTTAGGGCACTTTCTGCCAGGGAAACAAACATCAATTTTTCTGCCATTCTGCTGCAACAATACCTAATTTTTCAGGCATGTGTACATGCCAAATTTTTCTGGCCTCTGGTGCTGCACTGTGACTTCAAAAAACAAAACAAAAAAAAGGCACGTAACAGGGATTAAAGTGATAGGAATAGTACTACTTAACACACCACTCATATCTGGTGGCACAGTAGATTGCACGCGCAGTGCCCCAAGTTTGAAGTTGGAGGACCGACCAAGCATTTTTTTCCATCTCCTGGTTCCTAAAATCCATGCCATATACACGTCCCACAGGGATTAAATTGATAGGAATAACACTACTTAACACACCTTATAATAATGCAGAGCGAGGCAACGCAGAGAGAGGAGTCTGAAGAAGAGGAGTCAGAGGAGGAAGGTGGCTTTGAGGAGGTAGAAGACTAAACACAGCAGGCGTCCCAGGGGGCTTGTTGTCACCTTTCGGGGACCCTTGGTGTTGTACGTGGCTGGGTGGAGGAAGAGACCTTCAATGACATCAGTGAGGACAAGGAACGGGACATGGCTAGCTTGGTATACAACCTTGTGCAAATGGGGAGTTTGCCGTTGTGCAAATGGACTGTTTGCGGTTGTTTGCGGTGCGTTAAAGGGACATTCTAGGCCAAAATAAACTTTCAGGATTCAGATAGAGTATGTAATTTTAAACAATTTTCCAATTTACTTTTATCACCAATTTTGCTTTGTTCTCTTGGTATTCTTAGTTGAAAGCTTAACCTAGGAGGTTCATATGCTAATTTCTTAGACCTTGAAGCCCACCTCTTTCAGATTGCATTTTAACAGTTTTTCACCACTAGAGGGTGTTAGTTCACGTATTTCTTTTTTTTTTTTTTTTTATTTTATTTTAAACAAGCTTTATTTATAAAATTAAATCAGTATACATGTTACACATCATAATCATCAATAACACAGTCACCAATACAGTACAGTCATCAAAGTATATACAGCTCATGGATCTTCTTTGAAAAGAGAAAAATAACGTCAACAATCTAGGTTAGCGTCATATTAAGATCCGCATATCATATGACTCCTCTAGTTCCAACTTATTGCAAGATAACATTGTGGTCTTATAAATGTCGGTGTATGACCTATTTTCCATTACTCTAACATTTTTTACAAGGCGATAATTTGAATAATACAGTATATCATATATCTACCTATGAGGTGTTGTTGAAGTTTGCTAAGTATTTCTACATGGTATCTGGGTTGTGAAGTGAGGGTATAGGTTGAATAGTGTCGGCTGTCAGAGAGTGTAAATATTCCTCCCAAATAAAGGAGATGTCATGAAATTCCACTAGTTTGCCCATTTTGATGTAATGATATTGTTCTAGCTTTAAGGCCACTGTCACTCTGCCTCTCCAAAACTGTAGTGTTGGTAGTGTGTTTTTCTTCCAATTGTAAGGGATATATCTCTTGGCCGTATTTATCATTATCGTCAAAAGTTGAAGTCTGTACATACAACGTATCTTGGGGCGAACATTGAACAGGAGTGTCCATGGTGTATGGGGGATGGGGGAGCCCAGGGCTTTTCCTATTTCTCTTCCTATATCTAGCCAATATTGCCTTACAATGGGGCATGTCCACCATATATGTGTAAATGTACCTCTGTCCCTACACCCCCTCCAGCATTTTGCATCATAAGTGGGAATCATTTTCTCTAGTTTGTCTGGGGTGTAATGCCATCTGCAAAGTAGTTTGGTATTCATTTCAGCGACCTGTAGGGATGAGGTTGAGGAGCTCATTTGCCTGTAAATCATGTCCCATGTTTTAGGTGAAGGGCGTTCGTTTAGTTCGGCTTCCCATCTTGTAACATATGTTGGTGGCTGTGTAGTCTGATGCGCTATAAGTAGTTTGTAAGAGATGGATAAGTTACCGCTACTCGGTAATATGGCATGGCATATAGACTCAAAGGGTGTCAGGGGCCTAGATATGTTGGCCTTGTGCGGGTGCGTCTGATGGCTGTGTGAAATTTGATGGTATGCCATCCATTGTTTATGATCAAGTCCTAGTATATCTAAGACCTCTTGCTTAGTTTTAAGCTTACCGTTTTGTAAAACCTTATACCAATGTGTAGTCTGATTTAGGTGTGAGGTAGGCTAAGGGGCTGGGTATCGTAGGCTAGTGGAGTCAGTGGAGACTGTAGGGACGAAATTGACTTATGTGACCTCAAAATCTTATTCCATACCTTGAAAGTTTCCTGAACTGTAATTGGGCATTCTGGCTGGGTAGTACCAGTATTCCTTTGATTGCCCGGTGTCCAGCATTGTCCTCCTAAGTGGGGAGTCCCACAAAGTTCAGTTTCTAAAGTTACCCATTCTTTGTGGGCAGCATGTTTGCACCAGTCCACAATCCTGGACATGTGGACTGCGCACTTATACAATTGTAGATTAGGTACCCCCAATCCTCCTTGTAATTTATTACGATACAAAGTCTGTGTGGCGACTCTTGGTCGTTTATTGCTCCATATGAAGGAGTTAATAATTTTCTGTAACTGAAATAGTGATTTGTCTGGGATGGGGACAGGAAGTACTTGAAGGAGGTAAAGGATTTTTGGGAGAATAATCATTTTTATAGAGTTAATTCTGCCTATCCAAGATAAGGGCTTTTGTTTCCAGGAAGCCAAAATAGATATAACGTGTGTTACAAGAGGGTCAAAATTCAGTGGGATTATTTTATTCAGGTAGGGGGTAATGTATACACCTAAGTATTTGAGTGCTACAGGTTGGTGTCTAAATTGGTGTACCATCAAATGATTTAACTCGTGTTGTGGAGTCCCTACATTAATAAACTCCGATTTGGAGTAATTAATCCTAAAGTACGACATCTCTCCGAATTTGTGTAAAGTTGCCATGAGTGCGGGTACTGAAGTTTCTAAGTGCGTTAAAGTTAGAATGATATCGTCCGCATATAAGGAGGTTTTGTATTCTGTGTGATTTACAGTTATGCCTTTGATATCTAGGTTACCTCTGATGTATGTGGCTAACACTTCCATTGCCAATATGAACAGTGTGGGGGACAAGGGGCATCCCTGTCGGGTTCCGTTTTTGATTGCAAATGGTTCAGATATAAAATCATTTAATTTAATTTTGGCCGTAGGGTTATTATATAGTGCAAAAATTTTAGTGAGGAACTCAGTGTTAAAGCCGAATTTTAGGAGTGTATTTTTAAGAAAGGACCAATTTAGGCGGTCAAATGCTTTTTCGGCATCCATAGATAGGACTACAGCAGGGATATTTTGTTTACTTGCATGTTCTATAAGATTAATGATTTTAGTGGAGTTGTCCCTAGCTTCTCTATTTGGGGTAAATCCTACTTGATTAAGATGTATTAAGTTTGGAAGTACTTTGTTTAGACGGGTGGCGAGGATTTTGGCATAGAGCTTAACGTCCACATTTAGTAAAGAAATGGGGCGAAAATTTGAGGGGGTCGTGGCTAGTTTGCCTGGTTTGGGCAAAACCACAACATGTGCTTCTAACATCGAGGGCGGGAATTTAGCCCCTTGACTTATTTCATTAAAGATTGAAACCAAGTGTGGAGCCAAATCTTCCTGAAAAATGTTATAATATTTAGTGGAGAACCCATCTGGGCCCGGGCTCTTTCCATTTTTTAGTGTTTGTATGGCCTTCTTGATCTCTGGTATAGAGAAGGGCAAATTAAGTTGTTCTAGTTGGGCCTCTGTTAGTTTGGGTAAAGGACAGTTTTTAAGGTATCTATCTAATGTATTATTGAAATGGGGTAGATCATTAGCAGGAGATAAGTTATACAAGTCCGAATAGTAAGAGTGGAACGCCTGAAGAATTTCGGGGGTGGTTGTTAATATTGATTTATTTGGGGGTTTTAGTTCATATATGTGCGTTTTAAGTTTCTTTCTTTTTAGGGCCCTTGCTAGATATTTACCGGCTCTATTATTCTCATAATGAAAAAAACTATTTGTTTTATGCACAAGATTGTGGTGTTCTAATTGCAAAAAGTCATCTAGAGCTTGCCTGACTTTCGTTATTTCAGTTAGAATACTAGTGTCCAACGGAGATTGCTTATGTAAGTGTTCCAGATCTGAGAGTTTAACGGTAAGGTTATCGTATTCCACCCGTTGGGCATGTCTTAATTGGGCTCTTAATTTAATAAATTCCCCCCTGAGCGAGCATTTATGTGCCTCCCAAACCGCAAATTGGTTAGAAGTTGAAGGAACGTTTATCTGGAAATATTCCTCTATGACTTTGTGTAATTTATCAATATGGTTTACCTTGTTAAGTAATGTATCATCCAATTTCCATAGAAATGGTACATCTGTGTGTTCAGGCCATGTGATATGTAGTGAGACAGCCGAATGGTCTGACCAGGCCGTGGGGGAGATTACACATTTTTTAACCTGTGTGAGACCTTTTTGATTAGTGAGAAAATAATCAATCCTACTGTGTGATTTGTTGGGATGGGAGTAGAACGTATAGTCCCTAGTGTTGGGGTGCTGGAGTCTCCAGATGTCATATAGCTTATGGAGTTTAAGTTGCTTCCAAAAATATGTATGAAATTTCGTCCTACGTGCTAGGCAGGGATTGTTGCTATCTAAATGTGGTTGAAAGTGTAGGTTAAAGTCTCCGCCTATATAAAGTGGTCCTGTTGAGATGTCTAGAATACGATTAAACAGTTGTACAAAAAAGGGTTTTGGCTTGCTATTGGGTGCATAAAGATTGACAAATGTAACCGGGCGTCCGTATAGGAGGCCCTTCAGTCCCAGAAATCGACCTTCGTTATCTGATTCTTGTTTGATTAATGTAAAGTGTACACTTCTTTTCATTAAAATGCTCACGCCACATTTTTTGGCAGGTCCTGTGCTGTGAAAATGTTGTGTATAGGTTTGTCCTAGATATTTTGGTATGTTTCCCTTTCTAAAGTGGGTCTCCTGGAGGAAGAGTATATCGGCCTGCCTTTTGGAAATGTCTGAGAGGGCTTTTGATCGTTTGCTTGGGGAGTTGAGACCTTTAGCATTTTGGGAAAAGAGAACTAGGGAGTGTGGCTTGTTAGAGTTGTTACAAGACATTATCTTGCTGTAAGTGCCAGCTAAACTTGTAAGTATTTAAATTTATTAAGCCTATAGTGACTGTACATATGGTGAGAATTTTTTGTCCCAGGGTAACATAGTTTGAATATGTATTAGCTTCATACAAACAATAAAAATAAACAACATATTTGTGCAAAGAAACAGTGTCAACATATTGCATAATAAAGAACTGTAGAATTGTAAAAACAAACAAATCTCTAAGTCTGAAACCAGACATAAAAAGAGATATAACTCTAATGGGAGGAAAACAAACATAAGGTCCTTTATTTTGCAAACATAAAGTTCTTACCCATCCCAAAAATAGGGAAAAGGTTTAAATATTAATGTCCTGGGGCCTATATGAACTTTAGGAAAGAGCCTCGCATTACTTCATGCGATATTAAACAGTTTTTGCTATGAGTAAGTATGCTGGATACGATACCTTTCTCGTCGCAGCTCACCAGTAATCAAAGTCCAGCAAACGTCCATCTGTGAGAGAGCCCGATGAGCGGGCCACATATAAAAGTATCCAGAAACACATATGTTATAGCTCTAGTCCTCCTCTGATTCAGAGGAACGAGTGTCTCTAGATGAGGGTTGCTGTTTTCCGGGTTTTTCTGTCGTTGATGGAGTTTTGTCCGGTCGGGGGACCTTGGTTTGCCATCTTGTAGGGTCAGTGGTTGATCTTTTGTTGACTCTTCTGTGGTCCGTCGTCAGAGGTGCTAAATCCATTGAATGGTCAATGCCTAAATCTTTGCTGAAGTTATGCATGTCCTCAGGTTTGTTACATATCCATCTTTTATTGTCCTGTATGACCATGAGGTGGGTGGGGAAGCCCCATCTATACAGGATTTTCTTGTTGCGAAGTAATGTTGTTAAAGGAGTAAATTCTTTTAGTCTCTGCAATGTTCTCGTTGAGAGATCCTGGTAGAATTGTATAACATTACCCCTGAACCTTACAGGTTGTTGTCGTCGGGATTGATTGAGAAGCATTTCTTTTTCAAGAAAATTTTTATATCTGATAATAATATCTCTAGGTGGGGCCCTGTCTGGAGGCTTAGGCCGAAGAGCCCTGTGGGCCCTTACCCACAGAATATCCTCTGTGTATGATTTATCCTTGATAGCGGAGAAGAGGGCCTGTAGATATTCTGGGAAGTCTCTAGGTAGAACGGATTCAGGGACTCCTCTTAAGCGCAAATTCTTCCTCCTGCTCCTGTTCTCTAAGTCGTCTATCTTATCCATTAGTGCTTCAATATTTTCCTGTTGTGAAGTAGAGCTATTATCAATACGAATAATGTCTTCCCTGATTTCATCAGTTTCTGCTTCTAGCATTTCAACTCTAGAGCTCATAGTTTGAATTTCTTGCTTGAGCTCTGTGAGTTCTTCTCTAAGGCATGTTCTGAAAATTTCTGAAATTTCCTGCTTGGATGCAAAATGAGATAGGAGTGAAGCAGGGATTGAAGTGGTCTCCTCAGATGTAGGCCCGGGTGTAGGGCTTGGGGGCTGTGTGCTAGGAGGGAGTATATTTTTACCAGCCAAAGTATTTGTGGGAGAGTGTTCTGTAGCAAAGTATGATGGCATCGTGTGGGTTTTAGTTGCTGGCACTTTGGTGATTTTATCTGACTTGTTTAGTCTCCTGGATGCCATTTAAAAAGATTGCACACTATCCCCTTAGATGTGGTCACTTCTTGTGAGGGATATCCCTGTCTGACAACAGTCACCCCCCGGTTATTATAAAGTCACTTTTCCTTGTATGTTTAAGGGTGCTTCTACCCACATGTACCTCTTTATCTGTTTAATTAGCAGTTGGATGAGGCAGTATAAGTGCAGTGGTAATGGCGTTTTACAGGTGCTGTCCTCGTGGGCTAGGCTTGTGTATAAACTCACCCCTGTTCCGGCTTAAAAAACTGTGGCAGCGCTCCTCTATACGCCGGACTCCCCGCTCAGTCAGCTTAAGTTAGCCGCAGCTTTCGTTAGTATTGCGCAGTAATGTGGGCTGCTCGGGGAGCGGTGTGAATGAACCGGACCTGGTTGCAGCGTCGGTAAGATGGCGCCTGTTGCGTGCGTAGTTTGGGTCTGTGCTGACCACTTTGTCGTTTCTCTTCGTGGCTTTTGAGTTTGGATGATATCTCCGAGCTCAGGGAATACTCCTCTTTCCTGCTGTGGTATATGTGACCAATTTTGGTTATTGTAAGCCGCCCCAGTTAGTGCTTACAGGACCCTATGTACGGAGCTCCGGATTTATGCGGCCATCATGGTTGCTACCAAGCTCCGCCCCCGTTAGTTCACGTATTTCATTCAGATTACACTGTGCTTGTGCACGAGAAGTTAACTGGGAGCAGGCACTAATTGGCTAGACTGCAAGTCTGTCAAAAGAACTGAAAAAGGGGCAGTTTGCAGAGGCTTAGATACAAGGTAATCACAGAGGTTAAAAGTATATTATTATAAATGTATTAGTTATGCAAAACTGGGAAATGGGTAATAAAGGGATTATCTATCTTTTAAAACAATAAAAATTCTGGTGTAGACTGTACCTGTAAACTGGGAGTTTGGTCTGTCACTGTGAAGCGGGCGTAACCCTTACACTACATGATCGATACAACATCATACCTGATGTTTTAAAGCACGTTATTCCAAACTATTTAGGAATGTTAGGTGATTTATGCCCTTTATGGCTTAAAACCAGACTCTGCATCAACTATGTAATTTTCCATTGGAGTTTTGCCATGGATCCCCCTCCAGCATGCCACAGTCCAGGTGTTAGTCCCCTTGAAACAACTTTTCCATCACTATTGTGGCCAGAAAGAGTAAAAATAGAAAAAAGAAAGCGGTCCAAAAATGGTAAGCTTAAAAAACGGGTACTTTATTAATCCATTAAAACAGGCGTAGAATACAAAAAAACATTAAAAGAGTGATGGAAAAATGTCTAACGCGTTTCGGCTAGCTGTTGCCGTATTCATAGGCCAGAAAGAGTCCCTGTTGGTTTTAAAGTTCGCCTGCCTATTGAAGTCAATGGCGGTTTGCCCGGTTCGCTGGTTCGCGAACAGTTGTGGAAGGTTGAGTCCGCCGTTCGCGAACCGAAATTTTTAGGTTCGCGACATCACTATTGATAGCACAGGCCAGGGTGCTGTATCCATATTGTGGACCTGCACTAAGAATAGCATACAATCTGGTATTACAAGTCAATAGTAAAATAGTTTTACCAGACACTGTTAGTGTGGCCTTCATTTTTTTAGCACGCTCTATACTTTCAATGGATTCAATGGAGAAATTCACACTACAAGTGGTGAATTAGGTATAATGATAGCACTGAAAAAGTTAGTGTGATATTACCTGAGGTAAAGTGTTAGGACTAAAATAAAGGAATAACAAAACACATGTTAAACATAGTAGAATAAAGTATTTCACTTATATTTATAGATATTCAGTTTTATATATATATATATATATATATATATATATATATATATATATATATTCATATATATAAAGTGATATATTATATGACAGGGTGGTAAATTGAGAAGGACTCAAAGCTGAATATATATCTGTGTGTGCATGTATGTGCATGTATGCGTGTGTGTTTGTAAGCCAGACATCCCAACCTGCAAAAACTCATTTCAGGGAGGTGGCTCCTCCCGCTACTGCGCTGCCACCCCCCCTCCTAGTTATATATTGGACACCTTAAAACCCTAAATAAGATAGAGACTTATCATTAAAGTAGCTTCCCACTAAAGTCACATTAAAAAAGTAGCTTTATGGCACAACCACATACAAGAAACCGATTTTCCAGTGATCGTACGCTTGTTGAATGCTTAAATATTTTAGAATACGTAGTTTAATTATGTGCAGTAAATAAGGTAGTATTTGTGTTTTTATTTTATTAAAATCAGTGGGGGGCTTTTTGGATACTGATGCTTTGAGGGTTCTATAACGTCCCAGCAACTAAAGGCATTCCTTAAAGAAACACTTTTCCGGATTTGGGCCACATTGGATCATGGTACTTGGAGTTTCAGGGAGATTGCATTCCATTTGCTGGCATCAAGGAGCCACTATTACAATCAGGGAGACTCCCTGAACTTCAGGGAGAGTTGGGATGTCTGGTAAGCATATGTGCACACATTCCTAATGTTTTTAAAACTCTTTAATAAACATTTATTACACTCTTTTAAATGCATTTGTGGCATAAAAGTCACCCTAAATCTTGGATAGGAACAAAGCAATATTGCTATTACAATCAATAAAAAAAAAAAAAAAAACATTTTTCCAACACATTTTTGGAACTTTCTGCCTCAAAGCCTTGAACTTGTTGAAAATATGCTTTGGCCTCTTTTGAGTAAAATAATTTCCTTTAATGAGTAGGTATTTTAAAATGTAAATTGTTGTGCCTGGTCATGGTCACACAGAATCCCCCTTTTTTTGTACAGAATTTAATATATTTATTGATGGACTGATTAATTTATGAGAAAAAAAAGTATACTTATGTGTGCACAATCAAAATAAAAACTCAAGCATTTTTTTACTTTTTTATTTAGGTACATAACAAACAAATAGCAAAAGCACACAAATTTGAAAAGAACAATCCCTGGGATACACAAGCAGATAATAAGATTTGTCAGATATCACAAAAGAAAATTAGAGCAGTAGTGGTTATGGTAAAGTTATATGGTACCTACGTTTTTTATTTTAAGGTAAATAATCATCTGTGCAGATTTCAGCTATTATAATAAAAGAAGGGGGTTTCCAGAATGTTAAACCATGATCTCTCGTGGGTCACTCAGTACATAAATCAAATGATAGTGGGGAAATAGTTGGGGAAAAGAAAAGAGAAAGGGCCACTCTTGGACCCCTGCAAATATCTATGAGAAAATAAGATTTTGCTAAAGGTTTCAAGTAAAACAAAGGGAACTAGAACATGCCCCAGCCCTTAAGATGGCTTAGAAACCAATTATACAAGTTAAAAACAAATATTAAGAAGTAAATATTAAAGTACCTTATATGAAAGAAAAGGTCACTCTTAGACCTAAGAGATAGCACAATGAATTGAAGAGAGTGGAGGTCTTGGGACAGGTCTAAGAGCCACTTTTGGATCCTTGGGTGAAATAGAATATGCATGAAATAGTACCTGCATTTTTGTAGCATCTTGTTTAATAATACAGTTGTGAGGCAGGCCTGGAGGTCACTTTTGGACAATTAGGAGAGTTATGCATATAAAAAGTAAAACCTACACAATGATGAAATGATTATACTGAGTTATATCACTGAGCTGCCACCTTACATGTTTGTGCCCACAGACATATCTATTACACATATCTATAGAATTATATACAGGGAACCTTATATATAAGGAAGACATTAGGAGAACAACCAATGCAGCAACAGCAGCTATTGGAAAATAAACAGGCTAATAATAACTGTATAAGGCATATCTGAGGTTTGGAGAAAATAAGTATATCAGGAAATTATGAATAACAAATATTTTTATTCCATTAGCTAACTATAATTGTAGTGCCAGATATTTCTATACTAAATCTTTTCATTTATAGAAACTCAGGCACACTAGCTTCAAACATCATTACAACTAATGATAGGGCCAAGTAGAAGTTATTAGAAATAAGATAAAGAAGGAATATTAGTCCCCAAAGTTCAGGTAAGGTAATTTGCAGGTTACAAATTACAAATCTTAAAGACAGGTCCTTAAGTAGAGCTGATAGGAGATTTAACCAATTCCAGATCATCTGGGATAAAAATTGGATGCAGGTCCAGGAATCTATTCAAGAAATCTCGTAGTTTTCGAAATCTGAGGGTTTTCAGGCAATCTAGAGAAGAAAATGATCCAACAGTCAGACAGTAACCTCAAAATTTCACACCAGGGGAGAGAAAGTAAGTTTAAAGTAAATTTGATGTCAGCTCAGTGATTAAAAGTTGAGTTTTTTCTGTGAGCTCAAAGTTTTTATTATGCTGTGTATCATCTGAGTTATAAAAAGTAGTTATTTTCCTGAGGGTCTGTCTTGGCATGATCACTTAGTTTCCTACTGTGGCAGTCATTTAATAATTTCTTAGTACTTACAGTATGGACAGCTGAGCAAATCCTCTGCTGCTGAGCTCCCTTGAAATATTGTAAAGACATGAAGCTGCATCTGCCGTGGCAACTCCCCTGGTTCGGAGAAATGCTCTTCATTTAAGCTGAATTTTTGAAAATGTATTTACTTGTTAACTAAATTAATTCCCTGTTATTTTCTATGGAGGACGTTTTGAGAACATCAGAGGAACCCAATTGCACATACTTGAATAGGACAACAAAGTCTCAGCATGGTGTGGGTCTTACATTGTGGATAATTAAGTGTTGTCTAAATTGTCTCAAGTTGAAGCAGCAGCAGAAGCAGCAGTACAAATGGAGACATGGGCAGACACCCAAAGCATCAGGACAAGAACTGATATATATATATATATATATATATACTAGTCCTAAAGCCTGTGCACACGGGCCATTTTTTGTAGTACAGCGGTCCCACCCCTTGCTCTCTCTCTTCCCCCTCTCTTTTGCTCTCCCTCCTCCTCTTTTTTTTGCTCTCTCTCTACCCCTCTCTTTTGCGCTCTCTCTCTCCCCCTCTCTTTTGTGCTCTCTCTCCGCCTCTCTTTTGCGCTCTCTCTCTCCCCCTCTCTTTTGTGCTCTCTCTCTCCCCCTCTCTTTTGTGCTCTCTCTCTCCCTCTCTTTTGCGCTCGCTCTCTCTCCCCCTCTCTTTTGTGCTCTCTCTCTCTCCCCTCTTTTGTGCTCTCTTACTCTCTTTTGCTCTCTCTCCATCTTTCTTTTGCTCTCTCCCCCCTCTCTTTTGCTCTCTTTCTCTCTCCCCCTCTATTTTGATCTCTCTCTCCCCCTCTCTTTTGCACTCTCTCCCCTCTTTTGTGCTCTCTCACTCTCTTTTGCTCTCTCTACCTCTTTCTTTTGCTATCTCTCCCCCTCTATTTTGCTCTCTTTCTCTCTTCCCCTCTCTTTTGCTCTCTCTCTCCCCTTCTCTTTTGCTCTCTCTCTCCCCTCTTTTGCTTTCTCTCTCACACCTATTTTGCTCTCTCTCCCCCCTCTTTTGCTCTCCATCCCTCTCTTTTTTGCTCTCTCCCCCCTCTCCTTTGCTCTCTCTCCTCCTCTCCTTTGCTCTCTCCCCCCTCTCTTTTGCTCTCTCCTCTCTCCTTTGCTCTCTTTCGCCCCTCTCCTTTGTTCTTTCTCCCCTCTCTCTTTTGCTCTCTCCCCCCTCTCTTTTGCTCTCTCCCCCTCTTTTGATCTCTCTACCTTCTGTTTTTACTCTCTCCCCCCTTCTCCTTTGCTCTCTCCCCCCTCTCCTTTGCTCTCTCTCCCTCTCTCCTTTGCTCTCTCTCCCACCTCTCTTTTGCTTTCCCCTCTCTCCTTTGCTCTCTTTTGCCCCTTTCCTTTGCTTTCTCTCCCCCTCTCTTTTGCTCTCTTTCTCTCTCCCCCCTCTCTTTAGCTCTCTCTCCCCCCTCTATTTCTCTCTCCCCCTCTCTTTTGTTCTCTCCCCCCTCTATTTTGCTCTCTCTTCCCCCTCTCTTTTGCTCTCTCTATCTTTCCCCCCTCTTTATCTCTCTCAGGCTATGCCCACTCGCAGTCGGCCACGCCCACTTCTGGGTTGACCTCACCTGGTCATGCCCCAATCACGGCACTCCCGTCGGTCACTCCCCCCTCACCACGCCCTCTCCGTCCGGTCATGCCCACGCCCACGCAACGGCCAATCTGATTTTGATGTCAGAAATTGATCCTAAAGGCCAGGTATGTTTGTCCTCTACTGCGCATGACTGCATCTGACAAACATACCTGGCCTTTTATTATATAGGATATATATATATATATATATATATATATCAATATATAGTGGATATAAAAAGTCTACACACCCCTGTTAAAATGTCAGATTTCTGTGATGTAAAAAATGAGACAAAGATAAATCATTTCAGAACTTTTTCCACCTTTAATGTGACCTATAAACTGTACATCTCAATTGAAAAACAAACTGAAATCTTTTAGGTAAAGGCAAATAAAAATAAAAAAATAAAATAATATGGTTGCATAAGTGTGAACACCCTTAAACTAATACTTTATTGAAGCACCTTTTGATTTTATTACAGCACTCAGTCTTTTTGGGTATGAGTTTTTCAGCATGGCACATCTTGACTTGGCAAGATTTGCCCACTCTTCTTTGCAAAAACACTCTAAATCTGTCAGAATGCGAGGGCATCTCCTGTGCACAGCCCTCTTCAGATCACCCCACAGATTTTCAATCGGATTCAGGTCTGGGCTCTGGCTGGGCCATCCCAGAACTTTAATCTTCTTCTGGTGAAGCCATTCCTTTGTTGATTTGGATGTATGCTTTGGGTCGTTGTCATGCTAAAAGATGAAGTTCCTCTTCATGTTCAGCTTTCTAGCAGAAGCCTGAATGTTTTGTGCCAAATTGACTGTTATTTAGAACTGTTCATTATTCCCTCTACCTTGACTAAGGCCCCAGTTCCAGCTGAAGAAAAACAGCCCCAAAGAATGATGCGGACACCACCATGCTTCACTGTGGGTATGGTGTTCTTTTGGTGATATGCAGTGTTGTTTTTGCGCCAAACATATCTTTTGGAATTATGGCCAAAAAGTTTAACTTTGGTTTCATCAAACCATAACACCTTTAGCAACATGCTTTTGGGAAACTTCAGATGTGTTTTTGCAAAATTTAGCCGGGCTTTGATGTTTTTTTTTTGTAAGAAAAGGCTTCCGTCTTGCCACTCTACCCCATAGCCCAGACAAATGAAGAATATGGGCAATTGTTGTCACATGTACCACACAGCCAGTACTTGCCAGATATTCCTGCAGCTCCTTTAATGTTGCTGTAGGCCTCTTGGCAGCCTCCCAGACCAGTTTTCTTCTCGTCTTTTCATCAATTTTGGAGGGACATCCAGTTCTTGGTAATGTCACTGTTGCACCATATTTTCTTCTCTTGATGATGACTGTCTTCACTGTGTTCCATGGTATATCTAATGCCTTGGAAATTCTTTTGTACCCTTCTCCTGACTGATACCTTTTAACAATGAGATCCCTCTGATGCTTTAGAAGCTCTCTGCGGACCATGGCTTTTGCTGTAGGATGCGTCTAACAAAATGTCAGGAAAGACCAACTAGAGCAGCTGAACTTTATTTGGGGTTAATCAGAGGCACTTTAAATGATGACAGGTGTGTACTGACTCCTATTTAACAGGATTTGGAATGTGTTTGCTTAATTCTGAACACAACTACATCCCCAGTTATAAAAGGGTGTTCACACTTATGCAACCATATTATTTTATTTTTTTATTTTTATTTCCCTTTACCTAAAAGATTTCAGTTTGTTTTTCAATTGAATTGTACAGTTTATAGGTCACATTAAAGGTGGAAAAAGTTCTGAAATGATTTATCTTTGTCTCATTTTTTTACATCACAGAAACCTGACATTTTAACAGGGGTGTGTAGACTTTTTATATCCACTGTATATATATAGAGAGATGCAGAAAAAGTGGCACACAATAATGAAGCAACCACCCGGTGCACTGCAGATAGAAGTATTGCATGTAGGTCAGTTTTTCCAAATACACACTCAGCCTAAGTGTTTAGGAGGTATCCGGAAGGAAGCAGGCAACACAGGATTGTAATTCAAAGAAAATAATGCTTTATTCCAATCGTAGGAAAAAACAGCAGGGCCTTAACCCATAACGTTTCGGTCTACACCTAGACCTTTATCAAATGGAGCCCATGTGATAAAGTTCTAGGTGTAGACCGAAACGTTATGGGTTAAGGCCTTGCTGTTTTTTCCTACGATTGGAATAAAGCCTTATTTTCTTTGAATTACAATCCTGTGTTGCCTGCTTCCTTCCGGATACCTCCTAAACACTTAGGCTGAGTGTGTATTTGGAAAAACTGACCTATATATATATATATATATATATATATATATATATATACATGAGGAAAGTCAGATTGAGTCATGGGCCTCACACCATGGCTACAGCTTCAGAGTGTCGCCTAAATTTGCATTAACCTCACCATATATAGTAAACTAGTCCTAAAGCCCATGCACACGGGCCATTTTTTGTAGTACAGCGGTTCCACCCCTTGCTCTCTCTCCCCCCTCTCTTTTGCTCTCTCTCTCTTCCTCCTCTCTTTTGTGCACTCTATCTCCCAATCTCTTTTGCGCTCTCTCTCCGCTTCTCTTTTGCACTCTCTCTCCCCTCTTTTGTGCTCTGTCGCTCTCTTTTGCTCTCTCTCCCTCTTTCTTTTGCTCTCTCTCCCCCTCTCTTCTGCTTTCTTTCTCTTCCTCCTCTCTTTTGTGCACTCTCTCTCCCAATTTCTTTTGTGCTCTCTCTCCGCTTCTCTTTTGCACTCTCTCTCCCCTCTTTTGTGCTCTCTCGCTCTCTTTTGCTCTCTCTCCCTCTTTCTTTTGCTCTCTCTCCCCCTCTCTTCTGCTTTCTTTCTCTTCCTCCTCTCTTTTGTGCACTCTCTCTCCCAATCTCTTTTGCGCTCTCTCTCCGCTTCTCTTTTGCACTCTCTGTCCCCTCTTTTGTGCTCTCTCTCTCTCTTTTGCTCTCTCTCCCTCTTTCTTTTGCTCTCTCTCCCCCTCTCTTCTGCTTTCTTTCTCTCTCCTCCTCTCTTTTGCTCTCTCTCTCCCCCTCTCTTTTGCACTCTCTCTCTCCCCCTCTCTTTTGCGCTCTCTCTCTCCCCTCTTTTGTGCTCTCTTGCTCTCTTTTGCTCTCTCTCCCTCTTTCTTTTGCTCTCTCTCTCCCCCTCTCTTTTGCTCTCTCTTCCCCTCTCTTTTGCTCTCTCTCTCCCCCTCTCTTTTGCTCTTTCTCTCTCTCTCTCTCTCTCTCTCTCTCTCTCCTCTTTTGTGCTCTCTTGCTCTCTTTTTTTCTCTCTCACCCTCTCTTTTGCTCTTTCTCTCTCACCCCTCTCTTTTGCATTCTCTCTCTCCCCTCTTTTGTGCTCTCTTGCTCTTTTTTGCTCTCTCTCCCTCTTTTGTTTGCTCTCTCTCCCCCTCTCTTTTGCTCTCTTTCTCTCTCCCTCTCTCTTTTGCTCTCTCTCCCCCCTCTCTTTTACTCTCCCCTCTCTCTTTTGCTCTCTCCCCCTTCTCTTTTGCTCTCTCTCCCCCCTCTTTTGCTTTCTCTCTCCCACCTATTTTGCTCTCTCTCCCCCCTCTTTTGCTCTCTCTCCTCTCTTTTTTGCTCTCTCTCCCCCTCTTCTTTGCTCTCTCTCCCCCCTCTACTTTGCTCTCTCCCCCCTCTCTTTTGCTCTTCCCTCTCTCCTTTGCTCTCTCTTGCCACTCTCCTTTGCTCTCTCTCCCCTCTCTCTCTCCCCCTCTCCTTTGCTCTCCCCCCCACTCTTTGGCTCTCCCCTCTCTCCTTTGCTCTCTCTTGCCCATCTCCTTTGCTCTCTCTCCCCTCTCTCTTTTGCTCTCTCCCCCCCTCTTTTGCTCTCTCTCCCCCTCTCTTTTGCTCTCTCTCTCTCCCCCTCTCTTTTGCTCTCTCTCCCCCCTCTTTTGCTTTCTCTCTCACACCTATTTTGCTCTCTCTCCCCTCCCTTTTGCTCTCTCTCCCCTCTCCTTTCTTTATAGTTGTTGGAACAGCTGCTGGATAAACCTGTGCTCGTGTAACCGTGGAAACCTGCCTGTTCCACAAACAATGTCATATATGTGAATGTCCACAGCATTAGTGATATACAATATGTCTTTATTGACAAAAATACAGCAACGTTTCGTGACTAGTGTCACTTAATCATGCTATACATATCATACACTGAGTAGCCTCTTTTAAACTGTTCAGTTTGGCGCCATTCATTTCTGACCTCAGGCGCCACCTAATGTCATAAGTTGATTATTACATCTTTTAAACAAACTTTTCTTCTTAAATATATTTGCTCAATACATTGTTGCATATTCATTATTATTATACAGAATTTAATAACCAAACTATACATGCATGCATTTAGTTAATTTGAAACCTGCATTACTACCTTAAATCAGGGCCTATTCTTAAGGAGATATCTACATACTATTTAAAATAACAGTTTTTTTTACCAGAATACTGACCACTCAAAGTCCCTATTCTTACCATTTGGGACCAATGATCCCAATTTGTTTATCCAGTACATTTCTATTTGTTTAAGTAATTTCTCACGATTACCTCCCTTTCTTTGTGGGCCTACTTGATCTATTACTTGTCCCCTCTTCTTTGCTCTCTCTCCCCCTCTCCTTTGCTCTCTCTCCCCCCTCTCTTTTGCTCTCTTTCTCTCCCCCTCTCTTTAGTTCTCTCTCCCCCCTCTCTTTCTCTCTCCCCCCTCTCTTTCGCTCTCTCTCCCCCTCTATTTTGCTCTATCTTCCCCCTCTCTTTTGCTCTCTCTATCTCTCCCCCCTCTTTTTTGTTCCCAAGCCACGCCCACTGCTGGGTGACCACGCCTAGTCCCGGGCGACCACGCTCTGCAACGCCCCCATCATGGCACTCCCATCTCACGATTACCTCCCTTTCTTTGTGGGCCTACGTGATCTATTACTTGCCCCCTCTCCTTTGCTCTCTCTCCCCCTCTCCTTTGCTCTCTCTCCCCCCTCTCTTTTGCTCTTCCCTCTCTCCTTTGCTCTCTCTTTCCCCTCTCATTTGCTCTCTCTCCCCTCTCTCTTTTGCTCTCTCTTCCCCTCTCTTTTGCTCTCTCCCCCCTCTCTTTTGCTCTCTCACCTCTCTCTTTTCCTCTTTTTATCCCCTCTCTTTTGCTCTCTCCCCTCTCTTTTGCTCTCTCTCCCCTTTCTTTTGCTTTCTCTCCCCTCTTTTTAACTATCTCTCCCCCCTCTCTTTTGCTCTCATTCTCTCCCCCCTCTTTTTGGTTCTCTCTCCCCCCTCTCTTTCTCTCTCCCCCCTCTCTTTTGCTCCCTCTCCCCCTCTATTTTGCTCTATCTTCCCCCTCTCTTTTGCTCTCTCTATCTCTCCCCCCTCTTTTTTGCTCTCAGGCCACGCCCACTCCCGACGACCATGCCTACTCCCGGGCCGACCACGCCCCCTCACATTGCCCGACTACGCCCATCGGTCACGCCCCCTCACAGCGCCCAACTACGCCCATGCCCCCGCAATGGCCGGTCTGATGTTGATGTCTGAAGTTGATCCTAAAGACTAGGTATGTTTGTCCTCGCACAGTCTCTACTGCGCATGACTGCATCTGACAAACATACCTGGCCTTTTATAATATAGGATGGGCTAGATTCATAAACTCTTGTTAGGATACCAAGGGGCCTTCTAGTTGAGGCAAGATCGTGTTTAAAATTGATAGAGGCTTGCTTCACCTATCGTTTCTAGTCATTCATAAGTAAGTGTTCCGGGCCTTAACATATATAGATGTGTTAAATACCTAAACCTTGTTCAAACATGCAGTATTCATAAGGACTCTTTAGTCCTTGTGAGACTCAAGTTTAGTCTCACTATCTTAAAGCTGATGAAGTTGTCTTATTTTTCTTTTATTTCTTTTGAACTTTTTTCATTTGTGCATGTGTAAGAGTGGACTGTTTTATAGACAATGAAACTAGGAGTAAGCAGCAAGAAGTTAATGGTTGCAAGATTACAACAGAGCTGATTAAGCAATTCATGGCTGTTAGGAGGTGCAGTAACACATTTTTATCAACTTTTTGAGTTGTAATGTTGTGCTGAGTTTGCTTTTATTTTTCCATCCAGGCAGCAAGAAGTCTTCATCCAGGCGGCTATAAGGGCTATTGGTAGTTTATTGATAGGTTATGGGGTGTTTTATTTTGGGGTGGCTTTTTTTTATTTTATAGGGCTATTAGATTAGGTTTAATTTTTATTATTTTGGATAATTTTGTTCATTATTTTATATAATCTTAGATTTTTTTTTATTTTTCGAATGTTAGTGTTTGTTTTTATTTTTTTGTTTTTATTTTTCTTTTCTTGTATTAAATGCTAGTTTTTTATAGTTTAATCTTAGGTTTTTTATTTCACAGGTAAGTTTTTATTTAATTATTTTAAGATAGTTATATTGTAAATTTAATTTAAAGTATAGGATAGCCATAGAACAGACTAACAATGGTATTGAGCCGGTTGTTCATTCCTGTGAGTACGCTTCTGTGTGTTTGTGTATATATATATGTCTAAATATGTGCACGTGTATATGTATACATGTCTAGATATGTGTATTCATGTGTATTTTGTGCACACATATGTATATATATATATATATATATATATATATATATATATATATATATAGATATATATACACTTTTGAGCCCTTCCCAGTCAAATACAGTACCTTGAAACATACTAGACATGTGCGGTTCGTTTCGGATTTATTCGGAAATTCGGAAAATTCGGTAAATTCGGAGATTCGGATCGATTCGGATTTCCGAATTAAAATACTTCCGAATCTACCGAATGAATCCGAAATAGCTGCCGTATCTCCGAATAAATCCGAATTAGCTCGGTAAAATTCGGCATTTCCCCATAGGAAACAATGGGAGTTTCGGTTGAAAAAAAAAATAACACCGCAGCTCGATTGTTTCCTATGGGGAAACACTAAGTCTGCACCTAACACCCTAACATGTACCCCGAGTCTCTAAACACCCCTAATCTGACACTTATTAACCCCTAATCTGCCGCCCCCGCTATCGCTGACATCTGCATTATTTTATTAACCCCTAATCTGCCGACCGAATATCGCCGCCGCCTACATTATAGCTATTAACTCCTAATCTGCTGTCCCTAACACCGCCGACCCCTACATTATAGTTATTAACCCCTAATCTGCTCCCCCCCCCAACGTCGCCGCAATCTAACTACAAGTATTAACCTCTAATCTGCCGACCCGATATCGCCGCCGCCTACATTATAGCTATTAACCCCTAATCTGCTGTCCCTAACACCGCCGACCCCTACATTATAGTTATTAACCCCTAATCTGCCCCCCCCCAACGTCGCCGCAATCTAACTACAAGTATTAACCCCTAATCTGCCGACCCGATATCGCCGCCGCCTACATTATAGCTATTAACCAATAATCTGCTGTCCCTAACACCGCCGACCCCTACATTATAGTTATTAACCCCTAATCTGCCCCCCCCCCCAACGTCGCCGCAATCTAACTACAAGTATTAACCCCTAATCTGCCGTCCGCAAATCGGCGCCACTATAATAAATGTATTAACCCCTAAACCACCACACTCCTGCCTCGCAAACACTATAATACATTTTATTAACCCCAAATCTGCCCTCCCTAACATCGCCGCCACCTACCTACAATTATTAACCCCTAATCTCCTGCCCACAACGTCGCCGCTACTATAATAAGGTTATTAACCCCTAAACCTAAGTCTAACCCTAACACTAACACCCCCTAACTTAAATATAATTTAAATAAAACGAAATAAATTTACTATAGTTAAATAAATGAATCCTATTTAAAACTAAATACTTACCTGTAAAATAAACCCTAATATAGCTACAATATAACTAATAGTTACATTGTAGCTATTTTAGCATTTATATTTATTTTACAGGTAACTTTGTATTTATTTTAACTAGGTACAATAGCTATTAAATAGTTAATAACTATTTAATAACTACCTAGCTAAAATAAATACAAATTTACCTGTAAAATAAATCCTAACCTAAGTTACAATTACACCTAACACTACACTATAATTAAATAAATTAATCCTATATAAAACTAAAGACTTACCTGTAAAATAAACCCTAATATAGCTGCAATATAACTAATAGTTACATTGTAGCTATTTTAGCATTTATATTTATTTTACAGGCAACTTTGTATTTATTTTAACTAGGTACAATAGCTATTAAATAGTTATTGACTAATTAATAGCTACCTAGTAAAAATAATTACAAAATTACCTGTAAAATAAATCCTAACCTAAGTTACAATTAAACCTAACACTACACTATCATTAAATAAATTAACTACAAGTACCTACAATTATCTACAATTAAATAAACTAAAGTACAAAAAAAACCCCACTAAATTACAAAAACAAACAAACACTAAATTACAAAAAATAAAAAAATATTACAAGAATTTTAAACTAATTACACCTAATCTAAGCCCCCTAATAAAATAACAAAGCCCCCCAAAATAAAAAAAATGCCCTACCCTATACTAATTTACAAAAGTTAACAGCTCTATTACCTTACCAACCCTTAAAAGGGCCTTTTGCGGGGCATGCCCCAAAGAAAACAGCTCTTTTGCCTGTAAAAAAAAACACAATACCCCCCCACATTACAACTCACCACCCACATACCCCTACTCTAACCCAAACCCCCCTTAAATAAACCTAACACTACCCCCCTGAAGATCTACCTACCTTGAGTCGTGTTCATCCAGCCGGGCCGAAGTCTTCATCCGATGGGGCAGAAGAGTACATCCAGACCGGCAGAAGTCTTCATCCAAGCGGGGCAAGAAGAGGTCTTCCATCCATCATACAAGTACCAAAATACAAACAAACACTAAATTACCAAAAATAATAAAATATTACAATAATTTTAAACTAATTACACCTAATCTAAGCCCCCTACTAGCTATTAATATAGCTACAATATAACTAATAGTTACATTGTAGCTATTTTAGGATTTATATTTATTTTACAAGCAACTTTGTATTTATTTTAACTAGGTACAATAGTTAATAACTATTTAATAACTACCTAGCTAAAATAAATACAAATTTAACTGTAAAATAAATCATAACCTAAGTTACAATTACACCTAACACTACACTATCATTAAATTAATTAAATAAATGAATCCTATATAAAACTAAAGACTTACCTGTAAACCCTAATATAGCTGCAATATAACTAATAGTTACATTGTAGCTATTTTAGCATTTATATTTATTTTACAGGCAACTTTGTATTTATTTTAACTAGGTACAATAGCTATTAAATAGTTATTGACTAATTAATAGCTACCTAGTTAAAATAATTACAAAATTACCTGTAAAATAAATCCTAACCTAAGTTACAATTAAACCTAACACTACACTATCATTAAATAAATTAACTACAAGTACCTACAATTAAATACAATTAAATAAACTAAACTAAAGTACAAAAAACCCCCACTAAATTACAAAAAATAAAAAAATATTACAAGAATTTTAAACTAATTACACCTAATCTAAGCCCCCTAATAAAATAACAAAGCCCCCCAAAATAAAAAAATGCCCTACCCTATACTAAATTACAAAAGTTAACAGCTCTATTACCTTACCAGCCCTTAAAAGGGCCTTTTGCGGGGCATGCCCCAAAGAAAACAGCTCTTTTGCCTGTAAAAAAAAAAACAATACCCCCCCCACATTACAACCCACCACCCACATACCCCTACTCTAACCCAACCCCCCCTTAAATAAACCTAACACTACCCCCCTGAAGATCTCCCTACCTTGAGTTGTGTTCACCCAGCCGGGCCGAAGTCTTCATCCGATGGGGCAGAAGAGGACATCCAGACTGGCAGAAGTCTTCATCCAAGCGGGGCAAGAAGATGTCTTCCATCCATCAGAAAAGTACCAAAAAACAAACAAACACTAAATTACCAAAATAATTTTAAACTAATTACACCTAATCTAAGCCCCCTACTAGCTATTAATATAGCTACAACTAATAGTTACATTGTAGCTATTTTAGGATTTATATTTATTTTACAGGCAACTTTGTATTTATTTTAACTAGGTACAATAGTTATTAAATAGTTACAATTACACCTAACACTACACTATCATTAAATTAATTAAATAAATGAATCCTATTTAAAACTAAATACTCACCTGTAAAATAAACCCTAATATAGCTACAATATAACTAATAGTTACATTGTAGCTATTTTAGGATTTATATTTATTTTACAGGCAACTTTGTATTTATTTTAACTAGGTAAAATAGCTATTAAATAGATATGTACTTTTTAATAGCTACCTAGTTAAAATAATTACAAAATTACCTGTAAAATAAATCCTAACCTAAGTTACAATTAAACCTAACACTACACTATCATGAAATACATTAAATAAATTAACTACAAGTACCTACAATTAAATACAATGAAATAAACTAAACTAAAGTACAAAAAAACAAACACTAAATTACAAAAAATAAAAAAAATTACAAGAATTTTAAACTAATTACACCTAATCTAAGCCCCCTAATAAAATAACAAAGCCCCCCAAAATAAAAAAAATGCCCTAACCTATACTAAATTACAAAAGTTAACAGCTCTATTACCTTACCAGCCCTTAAAAGGGCCTTTTGCGGGGGCATGCCCCAAAGAAAACAGCTCTTTTGCCTGTAAAAAAAAACACAATACCCCCCCACATTACAACCCACCACCCACATACCCCTACTCTAACCCAAACCCCCCTTAAATAAACCTAACACTACCCCCCTGAAGATCTCCCTACCGTGTCTTCACCCAGCGGGCCGAAGTCTTCATCCGATGGGGCAGAAGAGGACATCCAGACCGGCAGAAGTCTTCATCCAAGCGGGGCAAGAAGAGGTCTTCCATCCATCAGAAGTCTTGATCCAGGTGGCATCTTCTCTGTTCATCCATCCGGAGCGGAGCGGCAGCATCCTGAAGAGACATCCAACACAGAGCATCCTCTTCTTTCTTGATTCGACGACTCAATGACTGTACCTTTAAGTGACTTCATCCAAGATGGCATCCCTTGAATTCCGATTGGCTAATAGGATTCTATCAGCCAATCGGAATTAAGGTAGGAATATTCTGATTGGCTGATGGAATCAGCCAATCAGATTCAAGTTCAATCCGATTGGCTGATCCAATCAGCCAATCAGATTGACCTCACATTCTATTGGCTGTTCCGATCAACCAATAGAATGCGAGGTCAATCTGATTGGCTGATTGGATCAGCCAATCGGATTGAACTTGAATCTGATTGGCTGATTGAATCAGCCAATCAGATTTTTCCTACCTTAATTCCGATTGGCTGATAGAATCCTATCAGCCAATCGGAATTCAAGGGACGCCATCTTGGATGACGTCACTTAAAGGTACAGTCATTGAGTCGTCGGATCAAGAAAGAAGAGGATGCTCTGCGTCGGATGTCTCTTCAGGATGCTGCCGCTCCGCTCCGGATGGATGAACAGAGAAGATGCCGCCTGGATCAAGACTTCTGATGGATGGAAGACCTCTTCTTGCCCCGCTTGGATGAAGACTTCTGCCGGTCTGGATGTCCTCTTCTGCCCCATTGGATGAAGACTTCGGCCCGCTGGGTGAAGACACGGTAGGGAGATCTTCAGGGGGTAGTGTTAGGTTTATTTAAGGCGGGTTTGGGTTAGAGTAGGGGTATGTGGGTGGTGGGTTGTAATGTGTGGGGGGTATTGTGTTTTTTTTTACAGGCAAAAGAGCTGTTTTCTTTGGGGCATGCCCCCGCAAAAGGCCCTTTTAAGGGCTGGTAAGGTAATAGAGCTGTTAACTTTTTTAATTTAGTATAGGGTAGGGCATTTTTTTATTTTGGGGGGCTTTGTTATTTTATTAGGGGGCTTAGATTAGGTGTAATTAGTTTAAAATTCTTGTAATATTTTTTTATTTTTTGTAATTTAGTGTTTGTTTTTTTGTACTTTAGTTTAGTTTATTTCATTGTATTTAATTGTAGGTACTTGTAGTTAATTTATTTAATTTATTTCATGATAGTGTAGTGTTAGGTTTAATTGTAACTTAGGTTAGGATTTATTTTACAGGTAATTTTGTAATTATTTTAACTAGGTAGCTATTAAACAGTAAATATCTATTTAATAGCTATTGTACCTAGTTAAAATAAATACAAAGTTGCCTGTAAAATAAATATAAATGCTAAAATAGCTACAATGTAACTATTAGTTATATTGTAGCTATATTAGGGTTTATTTTACAGGTAAGTATTTAGTTTTAAATAGGATTCATTTATTTAATTAATGTAATGATAGTGTAGTGTTAGGTGTAATTGTAACTTAGGTTAGGATTTATTTTACAGGTAAATTTGTATTTATTTTAGCTAGGTAGTTATTAAATAGTTATTAAATATTTAATAACTATTGTACCTAGTTAAAATAAATACAAAGTTGCCTGTAAAATAAATATAAATCCTAAAATAGCTACAATGTAAGTATTAGTTATATTGTAGCTATATTAATAGCTAGTAGGGGGCTTAGATTAGGTGTAATTAGTTTAAAATTATTGTAATATTTTATTATTTTTGGTAATTTAGTGTTTGTTTGTTTTTTGGTACTTTTCTGATGGATGGAAGACCTCTTCTTGCCCCGCTTGGATGAAGACTTCTGCCGGTCTGGATGTCCTCTTCTGCCCCATTGGATGAAGACTTCGGCCCGGCTGAGTGAACACGACTCAAGGTAGGGAGATCTTCAGGGGGGTAGTGTTAGGTTTATTTAAGGGGGGTTTGGGTTAGAGTAGGGGTATGTGGGTGGTGGGTTGTAATGTGGGGGGGGGTATTGTGTTTTTTTTTTACAGGCAAAAGAGCTGTTTTCTTTGGGGCATGCCCCCGCAAAAGGCCCTTTTAAGGGCTGGTAAGGTAATAGAGCTGTTAACTTTTGTAATTTAGTATAGGGTAGGGCATTTTTTTATTTTGGGGGGCTTTGTTATTTTATTAGGGGGCTTAGATTAGGTGTAATTAGTTTAAAATTCTTGTAATATTTTTTTATTTTTTGTAATTTAGTGTTTGTTTTTTTTTTGTAATTTAGTGGGGTTTTTTTGTACTTTAGTTTATTTAATTGTAGATAATTGTAGGTACTTGTAGTTAATTTATTTAATGATAGTGTAGTGTTAGGTTTAATTGTAACTTAGGTTAGGATTTATTTTACAGGTAATTTTGTAATTATTTTAACTAGGTAGCTATTAATTAGTCAATAACTATTTAATATCTATTGTACCTAGTTAAAATAAATACAAAGTTGCCTGTAAAATAAATATAAATGCTAAAATAGCTACAATGTAACTATTAGTTATATTGCAGCTATATTAGGGTTTATTTTACAGGTAAGTATTTAGTTTTAAATAGGATTCATTAATTTAATGATAGTGTAGTGTTAGGTGTAATTGTAACTTAGGTTAGGATTTATTTTACAGGTAAATTTGTATTTATTTTAGCTAGGTAGTTATTAAATAGTTATTAACTATTTAATAACTATTGTACCTAGTTAAAATAAATACAAAGTTGCCTGTAAAATAAATATAAATCCTAAAATAGCTACAATGTAACTATTAGTTATATTGTAGCTATATTAGGGTTTATTTTACAGGTAAGTATTTAGTTTTAAATAGGATTCATTTATTTAACTATAGTAAATTTATTTCATTTTATTTAAATTATATTTAAGTTGGGGGGTGTTAGTGTAAGGGTTAGACTTAGGTTTAGGGGTTAATAACCTTATTATAGTAGCGGCGACATTGTGGGCAGGAGATTAGGGGTTAATAATTGTAGGTAGGTGGCGGCGATGTTAGGGAGGGCAGATTAGGGGTTAATAAAATGTATTATAGTGTCTGCGAGGCGGGAGTGCAGCGGTTTACGGGTTAATACATTTATTATAGTGGTGGCGATTTGCGGTCGGCAGATTAGGGGTTAATACTTGTAGTTAGATTGTGGCGACGTTGAGGGGGGCAGATTAGGGATAATAACTATAATGTAGGGGTCGGCGGTGTTAGGGACAGCAGATTAGGGGTTAATAGCTATAATGTAGGCGGCGATATCGGGTCGGCAGATTAGGGGTTAATACTTGTAGTTAGATTGTAGCGACTTTGGGGGGGCAGATTAGGGGTTAATAACTATAATGTAGGGGTCGGCGGTGTTAGGGACAGCAGATTAGGGGTTAATAGCTATAATGTAGGCGGCGGCGATATCGGGTCGGCAGATTAGGGGTTAATACTTGTAGTTAGATTGCGGCGACTTTGGGGGGGGGGCAGATTAGGGGTTAATAACTATTATGTAGGGGTCGGCGGTGTTAGGGACAGCAGATTAGGGGTTAATAGCTATAATGTAGGCGGCGATATTGGGTCGGCAGATTAGGGGTTAATACTTGTAGTTAGATTGCGGCGACGTTGGGGGGGCAGATTAGGGGTTAATAACTATAATGTAGGGGTCGGCGGTGTTAGGGACAGCAGATTAGGGGTTAATAGCTATAATGTAGGCGGCGGCGATATCGGGTCGGCAGATTAGGGGTTAATACTTGTAGTTAGATTGCGGCGACGTTGGGGGGGCAGATTAGGGGTTAATAACTATAATGTAGGGGTCGGCGATGTTAGGGACAGCAGATTAGGGGTTAATAGCTATAATGTAGGCGGCGGCGATATCGGGTCGGCAGATTAGGGGTTAATACTTGTAGTTAGATTGCGGCGACGTTGGGGGGGGCAGATTAGGGGTTAATAACTATAATGTAGGGGTCGGCGATGTTAGGGACAGCAGATTAGGGGTTAATAGTTATAATGTAGGTTGCGCCGATATCCGATCGGCAGATTAGGGGTTAAATAATGTTATTATAGGGTTTGCGATGTGGGGGGGCCTCGGTTTAGTGGTTCATAGGTAGTTTATGGGTGTTAGTGACTTAGTGTACTAAAACATACCGAATTTCGGAACCGAATAGAACCGAATTCAGCCGAATCCGAATAAATCCGAAACGAATTTATTCGGATCCGAATAAATCCGAAACTAATTTATTCAAATTTTGCCAAATCCGATTCGATCCGAACCAAAATTCGAAAAGTCCGAATCAATCCGAACCGAAAACGAACCAAATTTTTTAGCCGTGCACATGTCTAAAACATACAATGTGATTTTTATTCATTTTTAATGTGTTTTAAAAGCTAGCACAACTTCAGATATTTCAACCGCATTAGTTTGTTATCTTTATAGAAATCAATGGAGCACACTTTTAAAAAAACAACCCAGAAACTAACACTTACGCTTGCACGCTAACTTGACACGAATTAGACCAACTGCGCTAAACCCGAAGTTAGTTAGAAATATTTTACATTCCAATTTTCTTCACATAGAAGAAAATGTTCTTTTTTATTTTAAAATATAGCTTCCTTTAATTACTTAGATTTATATCAGCAAACCCATGCTGATTGGCTTAATCTTAGTGGGTCTATGGTTACTCTATTAGCAAGTCTGTGCTTCCTGACCTTAATATAGCAATTCTTTATTATTTGGTTTAATTATGGAATTAAAGGGACATTCCAGTCAAAATTTAAATGCATATAGATTTATTACATCTTTGAATACAAACATTTCTTTCATGTAATTGGCAAGAGTCCATGAGCTAGTGACATATGTGATATACAATCCTACCAGGAGGGGCAAAGTTTCCCAAACCTCAAAATGCCTATAAATACACCCCTCACCACACCCACAATTCAGTTTTACAAACTTTACCTCCTATGGAGGTGGTGAAGTAAGTTTGTGCTAAGATTTCTACGTTGATATGTGCTTCTCAGCATTTTGAAGCCTGATTCCTCTCAGAGTACAGTGAATGTCAGAGGGATGTGAAGGGAGTATCACCTATGGAATACAATGGTTTTCCTCACGGGAGATCTATTTCATAGGTTCTCTGTTATCGGTCGTAGAGATTCATCTCCTACCTCCCTTTTCAGATTGACGATATACTCTCATATTCCATTACCTCTACTGATAACCGTTTCAGTACTGGTTTGGCTATCTGCTATATGTGGATGGGTGTCTTTTGGTAAGTATGTTTTTCATTACTTAAGACACTCTCAGCTATGGTTTGGCACTTTATGTATTTATATAGAGTTCTAAATATATGTATTGTACTTATGTTTGCCATGAGTCAGGTTTAAGTATATTTCCTTTTGCAGACTGTCAGTTTCATATCTGGGAAATGCATTTTTTATGAAAAAACAAATGTCTTACCTGGGGTATAATCTTTTTTCAATTGACTGTTCTTTTTCATTCTCGTGCAAAATTAGGCTCGCGAGGGCGCAAAATGTCAAACTATATTGCGTCATTTTTGGCGCAATATTTTTTTGCAGCAAAAGTTATGTTCGATGACGCAAATTTGTTATTTCCGGCGTCTTAGTTGACACCGAGTTCTTTCACAAGGTTGCGTCTTTGATGACGCGAGTGTGTCATTTCCGGATGTTGTTAGCACCAAAAATAAAATCTATTTGTGTTGTGCGTCATACTTGCCGCCAAATTTTTTCATTATTTAAACCCCCATTCCTATATGCCTCTTGCCTTTTCTCCTCTATCAGAGGGCTATCCTGTTTGCATTTTTTCCCATTCTTGAAACTGCCATATAAGGAAATTGATAATTTTGCTTTATATGTTGTTTTTTCTCTTACATTTGCAAGATGTCTCAATCTGATCCTGTCTCAGAAATCACTGTTGGAACCCTGCTGCCTGATAACAGTTCTACCAAAGCTAAGTTTATTTTGTTGTAAACTTGTGGAGATTATTTCTCCAGCTGTGGTTTGTAATAGTTGTCATGATAAGCTTTTACATGCAGAGAATGTGTCCATCAGTAATAGTGCATTGCCTGTTGTTGTTCCTTCAACATCTAATGTACAAGATATACCTGTGAATTTAAAAGATCCTCAGATATTAACACTGACAAATCTACTTATTTATTTAAAATGGAGTACATTCGTTCTTTGTTAAAAGAAGTGTATATTGAGGAAACCAGTCCTCTTCATATTAAGACTAGTAAACGTTTAAATTCTGTTTATAAACCTCTTGTGGTTACTCCAGATGTTTTTCCAGTTCCTGATGCTATTTCTGATATGATTTCTAAGGAATGGAATAGGCCTGGTACTTCTTTTATTCCTTCTTCAAGGTTTAAAAAATTGTATCCTTTGCCAGCAGTTACATTGGAGTTTTGGGAAAAGATCCCCAAAGTGGATTGGGCTATCTCTACTCTTGCTAAACATAATACTATTCCTATGGAAGATAGCACTTCTTTTAAAGATCCTTTAGATAGGAAACTTGAATCTTATCTAAGGAAAGCCTATTTATATTCTGGTCATCTTCTCATGCCTGCAATTTCTTTGGCTGATGTTGCAGCTGCATCAACTTTTTGGTTGGAAAATTTAGCAAAACAAGAAATGGATTCTGATTTGTCTAGCATTGTTCGCTTGCTTCAACATGCTAATCATTTTATTTGTGATGCCATTTTTGATATAATCAAAATTGATGTTAAATATATGTCTTTAGCTATTTTAGCTAGAAGAGCTTTGTGGCTTAAATCTTGGAATGCTGACATGACTTCTAAGTCTAGATTGCAATCTCTTTCTTTCCAAGGTAATAAGTTATCTGGTTCTCACCTCAATTGGATTAGATTATTTCAACTGTCACTGGGGGGAAGGGAGTTTTTTTGCCTCAGGATAAAAGACCTAAGGGTAAATCTAAAGCTTCTAATTGTTTTCGTTCCTTTCAACAAATTAAGGAACAGAAACCTAATCCTTCCCCCCAGGAATCTGTTTCCAATTGGAAACTTTCTTCAAATTGGAATAAATCCAAGCCATTTAAGAAACCAAAGCCAGCCCCCAAGTCCGCATGAAGGTGCGGCCCTCATTCCAGCTCAGCTGGTAGGGAGCAGATTAAGATTTTTCAAGGATGTTTGGACAAATTCTGTCCAAAATCAATGGATTCTGAGTATTGTCTCTCAGGGGAATCGAATAGGATTCAGAGTAAGTTCTCCTTTGAGAGGATATTTTCTCTCACGCATCCCAGCAAATCCAGTAAAGGCTCAGGCTTTCCTGAAGTGTGTTTCAGACCTGGAGCTTTCAGGGGTAATCATGCCAGTTCCATTTCAGGAACAGGGTCTGGGGTTTTATTCAAATCTATGCATTGTCCAAAAGAAAGAAAATTCATTCAGACCAGTTCTGGATCTAAAAATTTTGAATCATTATGTAAGAGTACCATCTTTCAAAATGGTGACTATAAGGACTATTCTGCTTTTTGTTCAGCAAGGGCATTTTATGTCCACAATAGACTTGCAGGATGCATATCTTCATATTCCGATTCATCCAGATCATTATCAGTTTCTGAGATTCTCTTTTGTAGACAAGCATTACCAATTTGTTGCTCTTCCATTTGGCCTAGCGACAGCTCCAAGAATCTTTTAAAGGTTCTCGGTGCCCTACTCGCTGTAATCATAGAACGGGGTATTGCGGTGTTTCCTTATTTGGACGATATCTTGGTACTAGCTCAGTCTTTACATTTCGCAGCATCTCACACGCATCAACTAGAGTTGTTAATTCAAAGACATGGTTGGAGGATTGATTTACCAAAAAGTCCCTTGATTCCTCAGACAAGGGTCACCTTTTTAGGTTTCCAGATAAATTCAGTGTCCATGATTCTGTCTCTAACAGACAAGAGATGATTAAAATTGGTTTCAGCTTGTCGGAACCTTCAGTCTCAATCATTCCCTTCAGTAGCTATGTGCATGGAAGTTTTAGGTCTTATGACTGCAGCATCGGACGCGATCCCCTTTGCTCGTTTTCATATGAGACCTCTCCAGCTTTGTATGCTGAATCAATGTGCAGGGATTTTACAAGGATATCACAATTAATATCCTTAAATCCCAATGTTTGACAATCTCTGACTTGGTGGTTAGATCACCATCGTATAGTTCTAGGGGCCTCTTTTGTTCGTCCAACCTGGACTGTGATCACAACAGATGCAAGTCTTTCAGGTTGGGGAGCTGTTTGGGGATCTCTGACAGCACAGGGGGTTTGGAAATCTCAAGAGGCAAGATTACCAATCAATATTTTGGAACTCCGTGCAATTTTCAGGACTTTTCAGATTTGGCCTCTATTGAAGAGAGAACCGTTCATTTGCTTTCAGACAGATAATATCACAACTGTGGCATATGTCAATCATCAGGGTGGGACTCACAGCCTAGCTATGAAAGAAGTATCTTGGATACTTTCTTGGGTGGAATCCATCTGTTGTCTAATTTCTGCAGTACATATCCCAGGTGTAGACAATTTGGAAGCGGATTATCTGAGCCGTCAGACTTTACATCCGGGGGAGTGGTCCCTCCATCCAGTTGTGTTTTCTCAGATTGTTCAGATGTGGGGTCTTGCATAAATAGAGCTGATGGCTTCTCATCTAAACAAGAAACTTCCTAGGTACCTGTCCAGGTCCAGGTATCTTCAGGCGGAAGCAATGGATTTGTTGACACTTCCTTGGTGTTACCAACCTGCTTATATTTTCCTGCCTCTATTTCTTCTTCCAAGAGTGATCTCCAAAATCATCTTGGAACAATCGTTTGTGTTGCTGGTAGCTCCAGCATGGCCTCACAGGTTTTGGTATGCGGATCTTGTTCGGATGTCCAGTTACCAACCTTGGCCACTTCCATTAAGGCCGGGCCTTCTGTCTCAAGGTCCGTTTTTCCATCAGGATTTCAAATCATTAAATTTGAAGGTGTGGAAATTGAATGCCTAGTGCTTAGTCATAGAGGTTTCTCTGACTCAGTGATTAATACTATGTTACAGGCTCATAAATCTGTTTCTAGAAAGATTTATTATCAAGTTTGGAAGACTTATATTTCATGGTGTTCTTTTCATAAATTCTCCTGGCATTCTTTTAGAATTCCTAGAATTTTACAGTTTCTTCAGGATGGTTTGGATAAGGGTTTGTCTGCAAGTTCCTTGAAGGGACAAATCTCTGCTCTTTCTGTCTTATTTCACAGAAAGATTGCTAAGCTTCCTGATATTCACTGTTGTGTACAGGTTTTGGTTTGTATCAAGCCTGTCATTAAATCAATCTCTCCTCCTTGGAGTCTTAATTTGGTTTTGTAGGCTTTATAGGCTCCTCCATTCGAGCCTCTGCATTCTTTGGACATTGAACTATTTTCTTGGAAAGTGTTGTTCCTTTTGGCCATCTCCTCTGCTAGAAGAGTTTCTGAATTATCTGCTCTTTCTTGTTAATCTCCTTTTTCTGATTTTTCATCAGGATAAGGCGGTTTTGCGGACTTCATTTAAATTCTTACCTAAGGTTGTGAATTCTAACAACATTAATAGATAAATTGTTGTCCCTTCCTTGTGTCCTAATCCTAAAAGTTCTTTGGAGAGATCCTTACATTCTTTGGATGTGGTAAGAGCTTTGAAATATTATGTTGAAGCTACTAAAGATTTCAGGAAGACTTCTAGTCGATTTGTTATCTTTTCTGGTTCTAGGAAAGGTCAGAAGGCTTCTGCCATTTCCATGACATTGTGGCTAAAGCTTTTGATTCATCATGCTTATTTGGAGTTGGGTCAAGCCCCGCCTCAGAGAATTACAGCTCATTCTACTAGATCAGTCTCCACTTCGTGGGCTTTTAAGAACGAAGCTTCAGTTGATCAGATTTGCAAAGCAGCAATTTGGTCTTCTTTGCATACATTTAGTAAATTATACTGTGATGTAGTCACTTCTTTGGAAACAGTTTTTGGTAGAAAAGTTCTCAGGCAGCTGTTTCAGTTTGATTCTTCTGCTAATATTTTAAGTTTTTCCTTTCATTCATGAGAATAAACTTATATTTTGGGTTGTGGATTAATTTTTTTCAGTGAAAAATTGATGTTTTTATTTTTATCCCTCCCTCTCTAGTGACTCTTGCGTGGAGTTCCACATCTTGGGTATTGCTATCCCATACGTCACTAGCTCATGGACTCTTGCCAATTACATGAAAGAAAACATAATTTATTAACTTTCCTGATAAATTCATTTCTTTCATATTGGCAAGAGTCCATAAGGCCCACCTTTTTTATGGTGGTTATGATTTTTTTGTATAAAGCACAATTATTTCCAAATTCCTTTGTTGATGCTTTTTTTACTCCTTTCTTTATCACCCCACTACTTGGCTATTCGTTAAACTGAATTGTGGGGGTGGTAAGGGGTGTATTTATAGTCATTTTGAGGGTTTTGGAAAATTTGCCCCTCCTGGTAGGATTGTAAATCCCATACGTCACTAGCTCATGGACTCTTGCCAATATGAAAGAAATTAATTTATCAGGTATGTTCTTACATAAATTATGTTATTTGCAATATACATGCATTGAAAAAAATGATTCTAGTAAAAGTTATCAATGTTTTAGTGTTAACATTTTTCTCTGCACGTGCATGTGAAGCATAGCTAGATATTGTCACTGCACCCACATTTTAAATAATGCAGCTGCTCAGATAATCAGTGAGGCTTGTATCATGTCAGCAATTAACAAATTGAGTCATTACTAGATAGTACAAACACCGTAGGCTCTCTGAACAAGTGCTGTGTTTAAAATGCTGGTGCACAGTGCATACAGACATACACTTTTGAAACAGCTATAGCTTTTATTAGAAGCATTTTTGCTAATGCATGTATATTAAAAATTGCTTCTGTTCAATACCCAAATGCACCCATGTGGTTTCCAATTTTGTCTGGAATATCCCTCACAATAAACCCAATTTTTTTCTTTCATGATTCAGGTAGAGCATGCAATTTTAAGCAACTTTCTAATTTACTCCTATTATCAATTTTTCTTCGTTCTGTTGCTATCTTTATTTAAAAAGCAGAAATTTGATGGATAGGAGCCGGCCCATTTTTGGTGGGTAAATTTAAGCCTCCAATAAGCAAGCGCTATCCATGGTGCTGAACCTAAAATGGGCTGGCTGCTAAGATTTACATTCCTGCTTTTAAAATAAAGATAGCAAGAGAACAAAGAAAAATTGATAATAGGAGTAAATTAGAAAGTTGATTACAATTTCATGCTCTATCTGAATCATGAAAGAAACAATTTGGGTTCAGTGTCCCTTTAATGAAACAAGGGATTAAAGTTCATGAGGGGGCACATAGCTGAACATAAATGGGATATTCCATGACAAAAGACAGTTTAACATTACATGCATTCATTTAGTAAGGTAATATTTAATTCAAGGTGCATAAAACTCCCCTAGTCAAAATGTATGATCTTCCTGGAGTCATTCTGAAGTAATCAATGACCCCAGACTAGTCATCAGAAGCCATCCTGAAGTATACTCACAGGCCGAAATATTTAAATGAGATGACTTTAGAGTAATTCACTGTCTGTTCATGCATTTAAAGTAATCAGTAAGGTAATCTGCTGATCATTATGAAGTCATTACCATGAATTCTTTACCTTAGCTGATGACTTTACAAACCTGATGATGTCTGATGATGTGGAAATTAATTCTAAAGTAGTTTGACAATCATCAAATGACTCCAGGATGGTCTCTAAAGTAATCCTGTTTGTCTTTGGTCTCTGCTTTTCTAGTTACAGTATGTAAATGTACTTTTTGAAACCAATAGAACATACTTATCTCTTGTGTTCCTATATTGAAAATGCTCAAGTTATCAAAGCACCAATGTTTTACATTGTCCTCCAATTGCCACATTGACATGAATTATGAATACAAGCTTCAGATTGTCTAGAAGTATCTTTATAGCCAACACAAAGGGCTCCATTTATTAAATGTCGCGCAGACATGATTCACCAGAAATGCTTGTGCAATGTCGCCCCCCTCCCACTTACTGGCAGACAAATGCCCGCTAGAAGGGCTGTTAATTATGATGATTTAAATCTGTCACCTTTTATGTGGGGGCAGGTTAAGGAGCTTCTGACCGCTGTTTCTTAACTTTCGTTTCAGGTGAATCTGAAACAATTAGTCTCCGAAGCAGCAACCATCGCTTGATAAATGGAGCCCAAAGACTGTGGCAGTGTTTGTATAAATGTGCACTGAGAGCATGCATTAAGGGGCTGAATAGAATCCTTTAGAAAAACCTATCAAATACATATCAACAGAAAAACAACATTACAGTACACAGGATTTTTTGTAGAATGTGATTGACCTCTATGTTAGAAGTTAAAAGAATAATGCCATGCAAAAAGCCTAGTAATGTCATGCAAAAAGCCTAGTAATGCCATGCAAAAAGTAAAACAGATTTCCACAGTGTTTGTAACTTTTCTTAGAATCTTGTTGTAAAATTGACATACAAAGGCCCGGATTACAAGTTGCACGGTATGGCTTTACCACGTGCAAAATGGTCTTTGTGTGTGGAATGGTCACCTACTTGATATTACAAGTCATGGGGTATGGCTTTACCGCAATCATTATGGCCTATACCACAACGATCCATTCCGTATTCTAAGACCTGTAGTTATGTGTTTTGTGAAACAAAAAAGTTTCACAAAACACATCAAATATTTGTTGCAAAGTACACTAACACCCATAAACTACACTATTAACCCTAAACCGCCATCTGCCCACATTACAACTAATAAATAAATCTATTAACTCCTAAACCGCCATCCCCCCACATCACAACCTTTTATTACTTTTTATCTGTACTGTCTGTACTCAATTGAGTTGTCAATTATCCATCAAATGAAAATCATCCATTGCATAACGTGTGAATGAACTACTGCATGTACTATTTTGTTTTATCTTATCTTATTTTATGAATTGTATTATTGACTGAACAATGTTTAAAGATATTAATAAATTGACTATTATATACATAAACAATATAGTTGGTTTTATAATATATGATACATACATACTCTATGAACTACACACCATAAGCCCAAAACCCTGTTTATATTATTTTAGATATATATAGATTTTTTAACTATCATTGTCAAGGACTTACATCACACATATTGGTATATACCATCTTATTTTTACCCCCTACACTATCAAATATAGAAATTATATAGCCTCTCTCTACCATTTGGTATTTGTTACCCAGCACTCTCTTCTCCTCTCCACTACTCCCCCGAACTGCTCCCAGGAAGCTTTGAGGAAGTTTCCACTTGGTTTAGAGAGCATTTACCTATTAGTGCAGGGTTTATATATCTTTTCACGTACAACTAATGAATAAACCTATTAACCCCTAAACCACCATCCCCCCACATTGCAACTACCTAAAATAAACTATTAACCCCTAAACCTAACACCCCCTAACTTTAACAAAATTAAAATACACCTATACATACAATATAGAAACTACCTTAAAATAAATAAAAACTTACCTGTGAAAAACATTTAAAACCTTAACTTAAACTAAAAAAAAAACCCTAACATTTCTTAATCAAACAAATCATAACCAAAAAAAAAAATAAAAAATACCAGTACAAAAAAAAACCAAAAAAACACTAAAATGACATAAAATAAAAAACCTACCATTACAACAAATTACAAACAAAATGATCAGAAATAATAAAAATTATTCCTATGCTAATCCCCCTAATAAAAAAACACCCCCCAAAAAATAAAAATCCCTAATCTAAAAATAACTACTGATAGCCCTTAAAATGGCCTTTTGCAGGGCATTGCCTCAAAGCTAACAGCTCTTTTACCTTAATAAAACCACCCTAACATTACAACCCCCACTCCCCAAAATAAAAAACCTAACTAAAAAAAAAACCTAATCTAACCATTGCCCCGAAAAGGGCATTTGGATGGGCATTCAGCTTTTTTTCAGGCAAAAATAAATACAAATTCTTCAATCTTACCCCCACCCAAAAAACAAAACAAACTAACACTAATCCTCAAATTGGTACTCAACAATGATGAAGGGCGGCACTCCATCCTCATCCCGGCGGCAAAGCATTTTCATCCATCGGTGGAGCATCTTCTCCATTCTTCATCTTCATCCATCCCGCGGTCCATCTATCTTCATACTGGTGTTGTCGGCAAAGTCCTCCAGCGATGTAATCTGCAATGTCGATCCTCCTCTTCAGAGCATTGACATGGAGCTCCTCTTCATGCGGTCCCTAGTCGCACACTGAGGATTAAATGCAAGGTACCCCTTTTATATGGGGGTACCCTTGCATTCCTATTGGTTAACAAATTCAAATTCAATAGGTTGAAAGCTGCTTACCTCCTATTGGCTGATTTGACTTTGAAGAATCAAAGTCAAAGGTGACGACGGTGTATGGGTTAATAACTTTTATTAGTGTTTGCAATTTAGGGGGATGACGGTTTAGGGGTTAATAGCTTTATTTAGTTTTGGCGATGTGGGGGAATGGTGGTTTAGGAGTTAATAGTTTTTTTAGAGTTGACAATGTGGGGTACGGCGGTTTAGGGGTGAATAGCTTTATTTAGTGTTGAAAATGTGGGGAGACAGTGGTTTAGGGGTGATTAGCTTTATTTAGTGTTGGCGGCGTGGGGGGCAGCGGGTTTGGGGTTAATAGCTTTATTTAGTGTTGGGGATGTGGGGGGACTGGCTTTATTTAGTGTTGGCGATGTGGGTGGGTGGTGGTTTAGGGGTGATTAGCTTTATTTAGTGTTGGCAATGAAGGGGGATGGCAGTTTAGGGGTTATTAGACAAGGAGTTAGGATGTTAGGTTTTTTTATAACTTTCTTTTTTTCATAGACTTCAATGGGGAATACAAAAATGCTATGGCAATTTTTTTTATAAAATTTTTTGTCAATTGATCTCTATGGGGGAATACATGCACAAGCACACCAAGTCGGAACTTGATTTGGGTGTGGTATGCGAGTTACCGCAGCATAAATTTTGATTTTGACACTTGTAATTATTATGTTAAAAATATAGATTAAATCACAGTTTTTAAACTATGAAATTAAGAATGATACAAATAGGGTATTACACAACAATTAGTGGATAAATTAAAAAAATGTTCAAACACATTGGGTGTTCATAGACATTATTGAATATATTTGTTCCCATTTTTTATTTTCCCATTGACCTTGTATAATTTGGTTTATGGAAGGTGTGTGGGAACTTTCATAAAAACTTGAAACTTGAAATCATGTGAAAATAGTTTTTTTTTATAGCTTTATAGTTAGCAAGATTTTATTGTAGATAATAGACGTGCATTCATTTTCAGACAAATATACATTCGTACTGAAAATTGGATATTTGTTTTCGTAAATGAAAATTAATATCCAAATGAATGCACCAACATAATTTAAAGAAAATGAAAAATACTAACGAAATTAGTCAGTATTTATTATTTTTACACACACAAAATTAAATAAGCTGCACACTAACAAGTACAAATTATAGATCTATAGTTAATTATTACTGTATCACCTCATTGGTTATAATTATAGACTGTATGATCTTGAGTACATTGATACACTGTTATTGTAACAGTATTACTTATGGTAAAGACCCATTTTACAAACTCACATTCGTGACTCTGGGAGTATAGGTAGAGGTAGATATTTTGGATATAGCGTTTTCAGCTCCTTTAGACTAGATAACTCTCCCTTTGGTTAGGAATCTTTGGTGCCTCTTCCACATTCACTGAGCACTAAGGAGCTTTCATTACTCTGTAAAATAAGAATGCAAAGCGCATCCACGACTAAAGCTAAAAACGTATGGTACATTTATTGATGCACACAATTGCACTTACAAGAGATAAAATAAAATATTCCTTATTTAAAATGCCTTGGCACCCTCAATGAGGGTTGAGCTCCACGTGATCAAGCAGGTAGAGGACACAGGGAGAAGCAGCGGTCACTACCTGCTTGATCACGTGGAGCTGAACACTCATTGAGGGTGCCAATGAATTTTAAATCATGGATGCGCTTTGTGTTCTTATTTTGCAGTATTTATTCTTTTTCTTTAAATTATTTTTTAATGGCTTTATACTTATCCTTAATGTGCTAACCTGACCCTTTTCTTGCTAGGTCCTTAGCTGCGCTTAACAGGAGGCTTAGAGTGCTCTGCACCCAGGACCTGCACTAACTGGGAGCCACACTGCTAAGCTCCTGTTGCGCGGACAGGGCTCTGGCAAGAAGAGGATTAGGTTAGTGAGCTCTCCAGAGGGCACTAAGGTAAGAACTTTTCACCTGTAGCTTCGAAACATTTACATTTGTTTTAACAAAAACAAGTGTAAATGTTTAATGAAAATAAAAAGGAATAGTGCAGGGAACAAATATATGGGGAAACTAATTTCCTCAAATATTTGTTACGAAAATTCCTCCAAACCAATTTCCCCCCCCCCTGCACATCCCTAGTGGATAACGTTTAGTAGACACCTTATATGTGATACATAACTAATTTAACCCCTTAATGACCATTGCACACTGTACATCGCGGCAAAGCTACGCTAGTGCTGTATGCCTCACTTCTGGAAGCATGCAGATATAGCACAATCTTGTTGACATCTGCAAGCCCTGTGATATTTCTGAGTCATCTAAGAGGGCATGGGACCGATGTACAGGGTATGTTGAACCAATGTACAGGGTACGTTGGCGGTCATTAAGTAGTTAAAGACAGCTATTTAAAAAGATAGGAGTGGCTTAGAAACAAAAGCAAAAATTTGTGTTTTCACAGATCAAACTCATAGGCCCCTATTTATCAAGGTCTGGTGGACCTGATCTGACACTGCGGATCAGGTCCGCCAGACCTCGCTGAATACGGCAAGCAATACGCTCGCCGTATTCAGCATTGCACCAGCAGCTCACAAGAGCTGCTGGTGCAACGCCGCCCCCTGCAGACTCGCGGCCAATGGGCCGCCAGCAGGGGAATGTCAATCAACCCGATCGTATTCGATTGGGTTGTATTGTGGCGATGTGTGTCCTCCTGCACAGAGCAGGCGGACAGGTTATGGAGCAGCAGTCTTTGTTACCGCTGCTTCATAACTGCTGTTTCTGGCAAGCCTACAGGCTCGCCAGAAACACAGGGCATCAAGCTCCAATCGAAGCTTGATAAATATGCCCTATAGATTCGATTTTGGGATATTGTTAGCATCCTTTAAAACGCCTTCTTGATATGCGTTTTATTTCAGTTTTCCTTCACTTTTCATAGTTTTTTTGTGTGAATATATTAAAGTTGACTGTTTTATACAGGGTGTTTTCCCCATTTTAATTAAAGAGCCATAATCGTAGAAATATGACATGATCTAATTTTTTAAAGCATGAAATTTTAAGACCATTGACCCTACACTTCTGTGTGTTTAACAGTTGGAGTACCACTCAGGATCCATGGAGCACTGCTGGTCTCGAGTGGAAACCGCAGATAAATAGCTCTTTAATTTGTTTTCTAACGGCTAGATTTAGAGTTTGGCATTAGCTGTCAAAAGCAGTATTAAGGGGTCCTAACGCTGCTTTTTACCGCCCGCTGGTATTTAGAGTCAGCCAGGAAAGGGTCTACCGCTCACTTCCTTACTGCAACTCCAGGCTACCGCAGATCCCCTTACGCCAATTGCATATCCTATCTTTTCAATGGGATCTGCCTAACGCCGGTATTTGGAGTCTTGGAAGAAGTGAGCGATAGACCCTCTACCGACAAGACTCCTACCGACAAAAAAAGTCAGTAGTTAAGAGCTTTATGTGCTAACGCGGGAATATAAAGCTCTTAACTACTGTGCTATAAAGTACACTAACACCCATAAACTACCTATGTACCCCTAAACCGAGGCCCCCCCACATCGCCGCCACTATAATAAATTTTTTTAACCCCTAATCTGCCGACCGTACACACCGCCGCCACCTACATTATACCTATGAACCCCTATTCTGCTGCCCCTAACATCGATGACACCTATATTATATTTATTAAACCCTAATCTGCCCCCCCCCAACGTCGCCGCTACCTAACTACAATTATTAACCCCTAATCTGCTGACCGGA